>NC_047034.1:104346857-104461857 GCF_011762595.2 Tursiops truncatus | reverse complement strand
AATAAAGGTGACAAGACATATTTATGGGAAATGTTAGAAGTCATCAAAATATGATGTTCCACTTATAAAAATTTTTGAATTTGTAATTTAATATTATAAAATTAAGATAATTTAATATGATGCTCTTTTTCTATTTATTATCTATATCTTGATAATATACATTTAAAATTAAGAAATATGTAGAGGAAACTAAGAATATAGCTTACATTTGCTAAGATCTGAAAACATATTTCAAGATTCAAAATATCCCCTCACACGTGTCAGAAAAGAACACAAATAACAAATGTTGGTGAGGATGTGGAGAAAAGGGAATCCTAGTATACTGTTGGTGGGAATGTAAACTGGTGCAGCCACTATGGAAAACAGTATGGAGATTTCTCAAAAAACTAAAAATAGAAATACAATATGACTCACCAATTCCACTCCTAGGTATATATCCGAAAAAAACCAAAAACACTAATTTGAAAAGAAGCATGCACATCAATGTTCATAGCAGCATTATTTAAAATTGCCAATATATAGAAGCAAGATGTGTCATCACTAGATGAATGAATAAAGATGTGAGATATATATATATATATATATATACACACACACACACATACATATAACACACACAGATACATACACAATGGAATACCACTCAGCTATAAAAAAGAATGACGTTTTGTCATTTGCCGCAACATGGATGGACTTGGAGAGCATTACGCTAAGTGAAATAAGTCAGACAGAGAAAGACAAATACTGTATGATATTACTTATATGTGGAATCCTAAAAATACAACAAACTAGTGAATATAACAAAAAAGCAGCAGATTCACAGACATAGAGAACAAACTAGTGGCTACCAGTGGGGACAAGGAAGGGGGGGAGGGGCGACGTAGGGGTAGAGGAGTAAGAGGTACAAACTATTAGGTGTAAAACAAGCCACAGGGATATATTATACAACAAGGGAATATAGCCAATAGTTTATAATAACTATAAGTGGAGTATAAAGTTTAAAAATTTTGAATCACTATACTGTACACCTGTAACATATAGTATTATACATCAACTATACTTCAATTTTAAAAAGATTCTAAAGATAAAGTATATGAAAACAAATCTATCACCTTATATTATAAAGTAGACTGGGCAGAACAAATGTGACTTGAATAGAAAATGGATAAACTCATATTTTTAATTTGAGGAAATATACCTTTCTATTTTTAAATCAATATATTACTTCCCCTCCAGTTCTTTGTGTACAAAGCAAAATAAATTTAATTAATAGAATTTAACCTAAGGAAGTGTCACTCTTCAGGTACGCCCCTTAGGAGTACCAACAATGCTGTCATTGCTCAGAGCACATTCTGGAACTACTTGTTGAGAAACGCTTTAGGGATGGTTTACAAACATCCAAGAAAACTGAGATTATTGGTGCTTAATAGTCAAGAAGTCAATTTTTTTTATTTTAAAGAACTAAAATCATGTTACCTACTTTGAATACCTCTCCAAATTATTCACCAAGATTGGCTCTGAATGACTCGACTATTTTCAAATAACCAAATCCTCTTGCACAGAATAACGACGTACCACATCAAGGATTTCACGGTAATGTTCACAGTTCCTGACAGCAATCCCCAAACGGGAGTGATGGAACTGTTTGGATTACGGTAATTGACTTCTTTGGAATAAGTATATAACCATGAAGGTGACAGCTTTGACAAGTGTCATTTCCTTATAGTCACCCCTTCACATGCATACATCAGTAATTAGGGAGCTAATGCTTTATAAAACACTTGGTACCATAAACACCCAGTAAATGGTTGCTATCATCATTATATTGTATAATAAAGGATGGTATTGGCTATAGTGACTATCATCTCTCTATTGGATTGAAAAGGCCAAATAATAATGAACAGACCTCAGCACAGTGTCCACATGTGAATACAGTTTCTGGATTTTTTTAATTACAATTATTTAAATAAAGGGACTAACTTTTCTCTTTGGCTGGAGGCATCCCTCCTACCTGTTCACTGGTTAGTCTGTTGATTGTAGTTGCCATTTCCCGTATCTCTGTCATATCGTGTAAAGCTTTCCTTCAGTAAATATATCTTGTGTTTCTTTGATGCTTGAGCTTGTCATCTTTAAATTCTGTTTATTACGTTGTCTGAGTCACGTGTTTAGAAATCATGCTACCATGGTAGATTGTATTGCTTTTGACAAAGGCCGCTGCGAAACTAATACAGGAGGTAACAGCAGGTATATTGTGGTTCTGAGTAAGTTAGCGAGTGGATACTCTGGTACTCCACCCAAACCCCGTCTTCAAGGCTGATTTACCCATCCCCCAACTACCATAAGTAGATTACTCAGTGGTAAGGATCCCAGTAAACAATTCTAACACACTGTGCTGTGATAGCTCCTGGAAGTTTGGGAAATCAGTGGCCCACACTAAGTAAAGTAGAAATTACAGAATTGCCATAATATTGGACAAAGGAAATTAAAACGATGATAGAAGGAGCTATGCTAGAACGGGCATACTACTTTAAGTCCAGAAAACCCATCAGCCATGTGCATGAAAGGGACCAGAGTACTCCATTTACCAGTTACCTATATGGAATGTGTTAAGGAAAGAGACATCAGCATCATGGAGAAGCTCAGTGTGTACTCTGTAGGCCAGGGTTGATGGCAGGAGATACTGTTATAGAAGAGAAACTCCAGAACCTGAGATAAAAGACGTCCACTGATAACACTTAACCATCAAAGGCAAAGTGGGCCCAATTATTGTGATGAATGGCAAGACCAAAGTGGCAACCAGGGCACCTCAATATCCAAAGAGATATGGAGATTTTTTTTTAATTTATTTATTTATTTTAAATTTTTTGGCTGCATTGGGTTTTTGCTGCTGCACGTGGGCTTTCTCTAGTTGTGGCGAGTGGGGGCTACTCTTTGCTGCGGTGCACGGGCTTCTCATTGCAGTGGCGTCTCTTGTTGCAGAGCACGGGCTCAGTAGTTGTGGTGCACGGGCTTAGCTGCTCCGTGGCATGTGGGATCTTTCCCGACCAGGGATCAAACCCGTGTCCCCTGCATTGGCAAGCGGATTCTTAACCACTGCGCCACCAGGGAAGCCCTGGAGATGGTTATTGGAACACAGTGTTCACAGAAGCAAAAAACTGTGGGCAGCAACAAGAGTATTGCTTAATTTATACAACTTTTTAAAGTCAAGGATAGATGATTCGGAAACTAAGGGCAGTCAGTCTAGTAAAGTCATAATTTCTTATATAGTCCTGAGCCAGTTCTCAAATACAAAATCTACTGACTGAAGGAGAGGTCAGGTCCCCGAGATGATGAACCCTGAAACACTGCATCAAATGTACTCAGTAATAATTCTCCCGTTCCTTCCCTAAATGAATGTTTCACCGTTTACTTGGAAAATTATGCAATGGAGAAAAGGAACACTCAGACCTTTTAAGGACTGTTGGACACAGGGTCTGAAACGACATTGATATCTGGGGACCCAAAGCACCATTATGACTTCACTTTTCAAGTGCGAACATAAGGGGGCAAGGTAATAATAAATGGTGTTGTAGCCAAGCTGTAGTTCAAATTGGGTTCACTCCAACCACTGGGTACTTCAACACAGGACTGATTATTTTCTAGTCTCCAAATATATAATTGGACCAGACATACTTTGTAGTTGGCAGAATCCTCATATTGGTTCTCTGACCTGTGGGGTAAGTGCTATTATAGGGCAGAAATCCACGCAAAAGCCTTAGAAACTGCCTCCTACTCCCAGCCAAGGTAGTAAATCAAAAACAACATCATTTCCTGGAGAGAATGGCAAGAATAGTACCACGTCAAAGATGTAAAGCACGTAAGGGTGATGGTCCCTCTTGTTACCTCCATTTAATTCACCTATCTGGCCTCTAAAAGAAAAACAAATGGCTCATGGTAGATGAGAGTAAAGTACTATAAATATAACCAAGCAGTAGCCACAATTGCAGCTCTGTTCCAGATGTGGTTATCTTTGCTAGCGCAGATAAACAGAGCCTTGAGCGCTTGGTATGAGGCCACTGATCTGGGGAATGGATTCCTTTCCATTCCTATAAAAGAAGATCAGAAGTTCACATTCACATGAGACTGACAATATACACCTAGAATCTTGCCCTAGCGCTATGTTAACTCTCTCTCCCCATGTAATAAGATAGTCCAAAAAGGAACTCAGGTAGTTCTCAATCAGGGGAATTTTGCTCTGAAGGGAACTCTTGGCAATGTCTGAAGAAATTTGTGCTTGTCACAGATGAGGGAAGCAAAGAGTGAGGCTATTGGCATCTTATGGGTAGAGGCAAGGGATGCTCCTAAAGTTTTAAAATGCACAGGACAGTCCTCCCACAAGAGACCAAAGATCGCAAGTAATCTGGGGCAAAGATATGGAATCTGCAGCAGAGAACTATACACCATTTAAACTGCTGCCATCCTACAGGCTCTGATAGGAACATCAAGTAGCCATGCAGACGAAGCTTCCCATCATGGGCGAATGACCAAAGTCATTACACTGAGAAGGCACAGCAATAATCCAAAGTAAGATGGAAGTCATACATTCAGGATTGGGAATGAGCAGGGCCAGAGGACACAAGTAAGCAGCATAAACAAGTGAGTCATACCCTCTCTACTGTCCACCACTATTGCCTGACACCCCTCACTCAAATCTCAACTATGGCTGTGTGGAATGGAGAGAAGCCTCATTTGACTAAATGATGGAGGGGGGAAAATGCCAGGCTTGGTTCATATATGGGTTAGCTCGGTATGTGGGTGAAAGCCAAAAACGTACTGCTGCACTACAAACCCCACCCAGAAGTGATCATGGAAGAGAGCAATAAAGTAAAATCCTCCCAATGGACAGAGCTCCAGGCAGTGTGTTTTGCCATTCACTTTACGTGAAAAGAGTAGTAGCCCAGGATAAGAACATACACAGACCCATGGGCAGTAGAGAATGTCCTGGCTGTTTTTTTAGGGGCCTGGAGGGAGAAAATGGATTGGAGGATAAGGAACAAGGAAGTTCAAGGGAAAGGCATGTGGATGGATACATGCGAGTGAGCGCAAAAGTATGAAGATCTTTGTATTACAGGTTAACTGTCACCAGGGAGCATTTACCAGAGAAGAAGTCCTAAATAACCAGAGGCAGTATGACTTAGCCTGTTGATGTCATCCAACCTCCGTATTTTTCCAACACCAGTGCTAGCATAGGTCATTAATGAAGTAAGTGTGGCAGCAGGAATGGAAGATATGCATGAACCCAATAGCATGGGCTTCCACTTACCAAGGCTGATCTAACTATTGCCACTGCTGAATGTACAACCTGGCAGCAACTGAGATCAATGCTAACTCCCAGTATGGCACCATCCCTTGAGATCAAATATCCCCTTGGTGGCAAGATGACTAAGAAGTCTTCCACCTTTGAAGGAATATTCATCTTAAATGGGATCATCACTGGGAACAACCTGGATCTGGTTATAGGGTTACCTTTCCTGCCCCTATGGCTTAAGCCAGCACTAATATCCAAGGACTTAGAGAGTGCCTGATTTACCAACATGAGATACCACAAAACACTGCATCAAGCCACAAAACCAACTTTACAGCAAAGGTGTGGCACTGGACACATATCATATACCACACTACCCAGAACCACTGGCCTTATAGAGCAGTGGAATGGCCCCTTAAAGATGCAACTAAAGTAACTGCACTTCTACCTATGATTTAGAAAGCTGTAAAGAGCCTCCCTACCTGAACAGCAACAACAACAAAATCCAGATAAAATACAAAATCATAACTTTCCTTGAACCTACCAGAGCAAAAATACATGGCCGCCAAGTAGCCTTAAATAATAAGGAAAGATAGGCATCTCTAAGGAGACAAAAACATAAATGCTGCCTTACTTTGTGGCAGAGCACAAGAGGAGAGACTCGCGGCACCACACAAGAATGTAAGAAAAATTCAACTAAAATTTTTAATAAATTGTTAAACTGAGTGTACACTAGTATGAGTGTATAAAATCCCTGATGGCTGCAGAAACAAAGAGAGTTCACACTGGCTCTTCTCCTCTGGCCTCTGTTATATGCATAAAACAGATTAAGGGTAGGGCAGAAAACCAGAGAAAGCTTCCTTCAATGGTGCAGGCTGGGAGAACAGGAACACCTGCCACAGACGAAAAGACACAAAGCCCTGCCCCACCCTGCTTTTCTACAGAACAAAATCTTTAGGTTGCTGGGGTAAAGGCAGCAAAGCCTGGCACCCCAAAGGCACATACATAAACCCACTGCTGCTGAGGGAAGGGTAAAAAACAAAACTCTCTTCCTTTGGGGGAGGGGTAGGACACTGTCCTGAACTCAGGCCTTTAGAGACCTCCTATAACTGGGAGAAAGGCAAGAAACTCTTCTTCACAAGACCTGACACAGAACAAGGCAGAGTTTGGCTATGATGGAGAAAGGGGCAGGATCACAAAGAAAGTCTAACCTCTAAGATTCAGGGATACAGGGCTTGCCTAAGAGTAAGGCCAAATCCCGACAATAGAAACCTTCCCAACTCCCACCACCAGGCTAGCAAGCTCCAAGTAAGAAGCAAAAACAATCTATCACCAGCAGGGGAAAAACATGAACATGAAGAGACCACTTATAAGACACAGCTACATAGGAAAAGCCAAAAGCTAAGAGTAGAACACAAACATTGACAAAAACCCTTCAGTAACTCAGGTCCCAACCTAAACAAAGAGTAACCCTAGAAGCTTTGATGCCAAGTCTGAATCCGACTCAGCTCCTGATTATATTAACTCAACTCCCCTAGCCACACACACACACACACACACACACACAAACACACACACATATGACCTAGCATTACAAAAGTTGTGCCGATTTCAGTCATAAATACTATTTACCTAAGTCTTTGCTTTCCTATACATGATGCCCAACATTTAATCAAAAATTATTTTTAGGGTTTCCCTGGTGGCGCAGTGGTTGAGAGTCCACCTGTCGATGCAGGGGACGCAGGTTCGTGCCCCGGTCCGGGAAGATCCCACATGCGGCGGAGCGGCTAGGCCCATGAGCCATGGCCGCTGAGCCTGTGCGTCCGGAGCCTGTGCTCCGCAACGAGAGAGGCCACAACAGTGAGAGGCCCGCGTACCGCAAAAAAAAAAAAAATTATTTTTAAAAAACACTAAAAATAAATGAGGGAAAATTGCACTATCAAGAGACAAATCAATCAGCATAACCAGAATCAGATGTTGGAACTATCAAACTATAATTAATATGGGAAAAGCTTTAAGAGAAAAGGTGGACAACATGCATACAGCAAATTTCAGCAGATATTTGGAAACTATAAGGAATAGAAAACTGGAAATATTCTAACATGTATAAAAACCTGGTATTAGACATGAAATATGCCTTCAACAGGCTCATCAGTAGAACCAACACACTCAAGGAAAAAAACAGTGAACTTAAGGACAGGTCAATAGGTATTATCGAAACACTAAGAAGAAAATGAGTGAATAAAACAGAACAGAGCACCCAAGAGTTGTGGGATAATATCAAATGATCTAACATACCAGAAAAAGAGGAATAGAACAAGCTAGAGAAATATTTAATAAGATAATGGCCAAGAATTTTCCTAAAATAATGAAATATAGCAAACCACAAATCAAAGAAACTCAGAAAACCCCAAAAAGGATGAACACTAAAAACAAGAAACAAAACAAAAAACAGCCCTTCACACATACACGTACAAACAGGCACACACTTCTCAGTAAATCATATTCAAACTGCTGGAAACCAATGACAAAGAGAAAATTCAGAAGGCCAAACAAAGATGGGGGGAGAAAGACATGTAACATACTGAGTAAAAATGACATGAATTATAGCAGACTATCCGTCGTAAACTACACAATCTAGAAGACAATAGAGTGACACCTTTAAAATCCTGAAAAGAGGGAAAAAAATCTCTCCTCAGAATCCTATATCCACTGAAAATATCTTTCTATCAAAAGCTGAGAGAATTCATTACCAACAGACCTGCACTACAAAATATGTTTTTAAGAAGTTCTTTAGTAATAAGAAATACAATGTCAGAAGGAAACTTGATAGTACACAATGAAATTACATCTCCAGAAATGATTAAAATAAAGGTAAATGTTAAAAGTATTCTCCTCATTTTAACAGCTCTAAAAGATAACTAACTTTAAAATAGTAGCAATGAATTCATGGTTTATAGTATAATAGATGTAAAAGTAAAGTATATGACAAAGATTGCATAGAAAATTAAAGGAAAGAGGGACAGATTGGGAATATGCTGTTGTAAGATTCTTATGTAATATGTGAAGTAGTACGATACTATTTGAAGTTAGATTGTGATTATATAAATATATATATTTAAGTACTAAGAAACAACTAAGAAAATCTTTAAAAGAAACGTAAATAATAAGCCAAGTAATGGCGATAAAGGGGAATTTTTAGAAATACTCAAGGCAAAAGCAGACAAAGAAAAAAAGAAAAAGAAGAGCAAAGGTAATGGAGCAAACAAAAAACCACTAGGAAAATGGTAGATATAATTCTAACCATGTCAATTATTACATTAAATATAAATGATAAAATTCATCATTTTAAAAACAGAGATTACCAAACAGCAAAAAAGTAAGACCCAACTGCATAGTGTCTATAAGAAACCACTTTAAACCTAAAGATGTAAGTAGATTAAAAGTATAGGATGGAACTATACATATCTTACAAAACATCAACAAAAGAAGGCTGGAGTGACTATAATAAGACCGGGAAAAGCAGAGAGCAAAACAAGGAATATTATAATGATAAAAGGGTTAATTCACTAAGAAGACAAAACAATTCTAAATGTTTACATTCCTAACAGATAGGGTTTAGAATACACAAAGCAAAAACTGATAGAGGTGAAAAGACAAATAGACACATCCACAGTTATAGGTGGTGACTTCAATGGTAATTAACAGAACAAAAAAACAGAAATCCAGTAAGGATACAGGGAACCTGAACAACACAATTAACCAACTCGATATAACTGACACCCAACACCAGCAGAATACATATTCTTCTAAGTGCACATAGATCATTCACCAAGAAATATTCAAGCCCCTCAAAATTTAAAATAATTGAAATGATATCAAGTATGTTCTCTGGCAATGACAGAATTAAACTAGAAATCAAAACCAGAAACATACCTCAAAAATTTCCCCAAATGTTTGGAATTAAACAATGTACTTCTAAATAACCCATTGGTCAAAGAGAAAGTAAGAAGAGCAATTAGAAAATATTTTAATTAAAATAAAAATAAAATAAAAATGCAATATACCAAAATTTATGAGATGCAGCTCACAATGTATAAACAGTGCATAAAGAGAAGTGCAGAGCATTAAATGCTTTTATTGGGGGAAAAAAGCGGTCTCAAATCAATGATCTAAGCTTCCACCTTAAGAAACAAGAAAAAGAAGTACAAATTAAACTCAAAGCAAGCAAGAGAAAAGAAATAATAAGAAGAAGAGCAGAAATCTATGAATTTGAAAATAGAAAAAAAAACAATTAAACAAAAAGCTAGTTTGAAAAGATCAATAAAATTAACAAACTTCCAGCCAGACTGATTAAGAAAAAAGAAAAGAATACTACAGATAATACAGTCATAGAAATAATAAGTGAATATTACAAACAACCCATGGACATCTACTTGACAAAGTAGATGAAATGGACAGTTTCCTTAAAAGACACAAACTACCAAAGCTTACTCAAGAAGAAATAAATAATTTGAATTTTCCTGTATCTACTAAAGAAAATAAATTTTCAATTAAGAACATCCTACAAAGAAAACTACAGGCCTAGATGGCTTTAGCAGTAAAATCTCTTAAACTTTTAAAAGGAAAAAAAGAATTTAAAATGTCAACACTACACAAACTCTTCCAAAAAATAGAAGAGGAATGAGCACTTTGTCTCATTTAATAAGCTAGCCCATTACCCTGAATACTCAAACCAGACAAAGACGTTACAACAAACCATTATCTTTCATGGACATAGATGTAAAAACTCCCACAAAATATTAGCAAATCAAATCCAGGAGTATATTTGTAAAAGGAATATAGCATGACCAAATAGAATTTATCCCAGGAATGCAGGGTTAATTCAACATTTGAAAAATCAAGCAACATAATTCACCACATCAAGACTAAAAGAGAAACTATTACCATCATCTCAGTAGACACAGGAAAAAAAAATTGATAAAATTCAAGATCCATTCACCATAAAATCTCTCAGCAAACTAGAAATAGAAGAGAAATTCCTCACTCTAATAAAGGGCACTCACCAAAACCTATAGCTAAAATCATACATAATGGTTAAAGACCAAATGTTTTCTCCCAAGATAAGAAACAAGACAGAGATGTCTGTTCTCACCATTTGTAATTAACATTTAAATGAAGGACATAGCCAGTGAGAGAAAGAAAAAGAAATAAAAGCCATACCAATTTAAAAGAAAGAAAGAAAACTTCACTGTCTCTCCCTACAGATGATATCATTGTTATTTAAGGAGAAAAATTTAAAGAATATGCACAAAAAGCTAGTAAAACTAATGAGTCAGTTTAACAAAATCACAGGACAATGTATACTAGCAACCCAACTGGAAATTTAGTTTTTTTAAATATCATTTCCAATAACACCAAAAATGAAATACTTGTGTATAAATTTAACAAAATATATACAACATCTGTACATATGTTGAAAACTACAAAACACCAATGAAAGAAGAAATCAAAGAAGAACTAAATAAATACAGATGTACATATTTAATGATTGGAAGATTCAATATTCTTAATGTGTCAATTCCGATCAAATAGATTTTTTTTTGTGGGGGGGCCACATTGTTTGGCTTGCGGGATCCTAGTTCCAGGCCCTGGCAGTGAAAGTGCTGAGTCCTAAACACTAGACCGCCAGGGAATTCCCTCAAATACATTTATAGATTCAACACAATTCAAATCAAAATCACAGCAGGATCCTTTGTTAAAATCTACAAGCTAATTCTAAAATGTATACAAAGAATCAATGGAAATAGAATACAGATGTATAGATCTAGCCTCTTTCCCTCAATTTGGGACAACTCTGAAGGACCATATCGTTTCAGTGCTCCCTGTAGATGAGCTGAGACCTCAGTTACAACTGTGCTGTGGAGCGGCTTCTCCTTCTGCCCAATCCCACCTCCCTCAGTTCCTTACAAGGAACTACTGAGGGAAGAGACCAAGCTCCAATGGACCTTCAATATACAAGTCTCCATCTCAAAGTCAGTTTCCAGGGAATCATATCTAATTCAGTAAGTTTGAATGAGTGTCTACAAATGAAAATGTTGACTACTTAAGGGGTGATTTGATTTAAAAAAAAAATAGACCAATGTGAAACAGAAAATTTGTTTTGTCAATTTAGGAATATAATCTATAAATTTAACTCTGATTCCTGAAGAAGCTGTAAAAAAAAGAAGTATGTATACACTATATGATTACATTTATAAAACATTCTTGAAATTAAAAAATTATAGAAATGGAGACCAGATTAGTGGTTGCCAGGGGTTAAAGAGAGGATGGGAGTGGGAAGGAAGTAGATGTGGCTCTAAAAGGGCAACGTGAGGAATCCTTGTGGTGATGGAAATATTTGTTATCTTGACTATACCAATGTCAACATCCTGGTTGTGCAAGTGTACTATAATTTTGCAAGATGTTACTACTGGGGGAAACTGGGTAAATGGTACATGAAATCTCTTTGTATTATTTCTCAAAACTGCACATGGACCTATAATCATCTCAAAGTTCAAAGAAAAGAAAAATATTTGTGTATCTATAGAAAACATTAATGGATAGCTTTTCAAAAACTGAACTTGAGTGACTTTATTCTAGCATAGTTCCAAGACAGGATAGAGTAAAATATAATATGAAAGATCAGACCTTTTACAAATTATAGTTTACTAGTTAGTTTCATCAGGAGACTCATGGAATCTTCCTTTAGTCATACAAATAAGTATGCTCTGAACACAAATTTTAAGAGGGCTTTATAAATCTAAGAAAAGTAGGAATAAGTATTTGGAGTCATCTTATGTACACATTTTGAATTTTTTTATGTCTCCTGAAAAATATCCATAACCAATATATCTATCCTATAAGTGTTAACAGAAAAAAAAAAAAAAAGCACACAGATTCTGAACTTGGTGCCTGAAAAAGGCCTCTGAACCAACAGAAATGGAATTAAGTTGACAATGACCATAACTTCCAAATTCAGTCCTTAGGATTCTGAGAGTGAACACAGCATAATCTTAAAAGATGGTTATCAAAGGTAAGGGCAAAAGAGAAAGACAGAAGAAACAGACAGAGACAGAGATATCTAATTGAAAGGAATTGAAATTCTGCTCATTTCAAAATTTGCTGTTCATTAACAGATAAAAAGACCATTTACTTTTGTTTTTAGAAAACATTCCTTGTGTTTTATAAGCTATAGATAATTCATGCCACTAATTTGTTTTAAAAGAATTTTTAAATAATTGGTTCAACCAGTATCAAAAAGTATTAATATTTTCTATGATAAAATTTAACATATGATATAGATTAGGATACAACCTTACAATGGAATACTCTGCAACAGTTAAAAATAATGAGTTGGGCTTCCCTGGTGGCGCAGTGGTTGAGAGTCTGCCTGCCGATGCAGGGGACACAGGTTCGTACCCCGGTCTGGGAAGATCCCACATGCCGTGGAGCGACTAGGCCCGTGAGCCATGGCCGCTGAGCCTGCACGTCCGGAGCCTGTGCTCCGCAATGGGAGAGGCCACAACAGTGAGAGGCCCACGTACCGCAAAGAAAAAAAAAATGATGAATCAACTTTCTATAATCAACTTAAAGGATATCTAACATATTTTAAGGAAAATTAGCAAGACAAACAAAAGAGCAATGTGCATGGTATATGTAAAAAATAAAAATAAGATAATACATACATATAAAGAAATCTCTGGAAGAATAGATAAGAAACCAATAACAGCAGAAGCCTCCTCAACAGGCCTGGAGCAGAGGTGGGAGGAAGATATGCTTTTCATTGCATACCTTCCTGGATGTTTGAATTTTGTACCATGTACACATATTACCTTGAATAAAATTTTTTAAATAAAGTTTAAAAAATATTGAACATGTGAACAAATAAATTAAATACAACATTATCCATTTAAAAGTACTACCAGTGAAGTGATATAAACAAGCACAGGCTTTGAAGTGGAATCACTAGTAACTGGAATCTGCCATTTACTGGTTACTGTGGCTTGGGGCAAGTTATTTAATTGTTTTATCCTCAGACTTTTACAAAGTGGAGATTCTAATGTCCATCTTTAAGGGTTATTCAGTGGATTAAATGTAATCCATAAAAAGAGCCCTATAGAGGACGTAAAACAAAGAGCAGTACTTCCTTCATCCCTACTCCCCTTATCCACACTATTGTTGCCCTGGGATGCTGATAAGCTAGAAAAAATTACTTGGCAGTTATGCTCTCAAATACGATAATGTTTCTGAAGGTCAATAAAACACATTCAGAAGCCCAATGGTGTTTCCTATTCTTTCCTTCATCCCCCATGCAGTCAAGGCAGCAGTGAAGCACCTGAATCTTCTTTGAAGCTTCATTAAAATTCTAGAGTAGACACTTAGTATTGTCTTGGTTTGGGTTCAATCAAAAGCAGAGTCTGGGGCTTCCCTGGTGGCGCAGTGGTTGAGAGTCTGCCTGCTAATGCAGGGGATGCGGGTTCGTGCCCCGGTCCGAGAAGATCCCACATGCTGCGGAGCGGCTGAGCCTGTGAGCCATGGCCGCTGGG
Organism: Tursiops truncatus; assembly: GCF_011762595.2. Taxonomy (NCBI): domain Eukaryota; kingdom Metazoa; phylum Chordata; class Mammalia; order Artiodactyla; family Delphinidae; genus Tursiops; species Tursiops truncatus. Next base: position 104,447,985 of record NC_047034.1, on the reverse strand, counting down.
CCTGCGCGTCCGGAGCCTGTGCTCCGCAGCGGGAGAGGCCACAGCAGTGAGAGGCCCGCATACCGCAAGAAAAAAAAAAAGCAGAGTCTGATACACAGAAATAAACTCAAAATGGATTAAAGAACTAAATATAAGACCAGATACTATAAAACTCTTAGAGGAAAACATAGGCAGAACACTCTCTGACATAAATTGCAGCAATATCTTTTTTGATCTGTCTCCTAGAGTAATGGAAATAAAAACAAAAATAAACAAATGGGACCTAATTAAACTCAAAAGCTTTTGCACAGCAAAGGAAACCATAAAAAAAATGAAAAGACAACCCATAGAATGGGAGAAAATATTTGCAAATGATGTAACCAACAAGAGATTAATCTCCAAAATTTACAAACAGCTCATGTGGCTCAATATCAAGAAAACAAACAACCCAATCAAAAAATGGGCAGAAGACCTAAACAGACATTTCTCCAAAGAATACATACAGATGGCCAACAGGCACATGAAAAGATGCTCAGCACAACTAATTATTAGAAAAATGCAAATCAAAACTACAGTGAAATATCACCCCACACCAGTCAGAATGGCCATCAACAAAAAGTGTACAAACAATAAATGTTGGAGTGGATGTGGAGAAAAGGGAATCCTCCTACACTGTTGGTGGAAAGACAAATGGGTACAGTCACTATGGAGAACGATATGGAGGTTCCTCAAAAAACTAAAATAGATCTATCAGATGATCCAGCAATCCCACTCCTGGGCATATATCTGGAGAAAAACATGGTTTGAAAGGATACATGCACCCCAATGTTCACTGCAGCACTGTATACAATAGACAAGACATGGAAGCAACCTAAACGTCCATCAACAGAGGAATGGATAAAGAAGATGTGATACATATGTATACAATGGAATATTACTCAGCCATTTAAAAGAATGAAATAATGCCATTTGCAGCAACATAGATGGACCTAGAAATTGTCATACTAAGTGAAGTAGGTCAGACAGAGAAAGACGAATATCATATATCACTTACATGTGGAATCTAAAAAAAAAATGATAAAATGAACTTATTTACAAAACAGAAATAGACTCACAGACTTAGAGAATGAATTTATCGTTACCAAGGAGGAAGCGTCAGGGGGTGGGGGGCAGAGGGGAGGGATAGGCTGGGAGTTTGGAACTGACATGTACACACTGTTATATTTAAAACAGATAACCAACAAGGACCTACTGTATAGCACAGGGAACTCTGCTCAATATTCTGTAATAACCTACATGGGAAAAGAATTTTAAAAAGAAGAAATACATGTATATATATAACTGAACCACTTTGCTGTATACTGAAACTAACACAACATTGTTAATCAACTATACTCCAATATAAAATTAAAATTTAAAAAAGAAAAAAGCAGAGTGAGACAAGGCCTTGGGTACAAATGATTTCTTGGGAGATGATTCCAAGAAGCAGGGGTGAGGACACCAGGAGAGTAAAAAAAGAAAGAAGAAAAAAACCAGAATAAGTCTGTATACCAAGACCCCCACTCCGGGCAGTGAGGACTAGAACCAGTCAGGACCACTTGAGAAGCATACACAAAGCCCCCCAGAATTGTCCACCCGAAGCACAGGAGGCTGGAGCATTTATCAACTGCGTTCTGTCCCTCACTGTTTGAGGGTTGACCTTGGGGGTGTTAACGTCCCCACACTTTGGGGCTGCACATGCATGGAGACTGAACAGGCTCCTGCGGCATCAGAGCAAGCCCTGGGGAAGAGGGGAGAAAGACACACGGTGCACGTGAAGCATGGCATTATCAGCGCAAGGTGAGCATGAACTTGCATGGAGCTGTCCACTGCAGCTGCGGCTACAAACCGAGGTGGGCTGAGGAGAGATGACATTGGGAGCCAGAGGCATTTGCTACATACGTCATCCAGAAAAATTCTGGCCAAGTTCAGTGCTTTCTGGCTGCTGAAAGAACAAACAGGCCACCATTGTCATAATTTTCTTTCTTGTCTTCCTTCTCGAATATGGCAGTAACAATTATATGTTTAAAGCTTGTGGCATTTCTTCAGTGATCCAAACGCTGGGAACAAACTTGTGCATATTTCTTTGACAGAACTGAGGAGCTCAGCAGGCATGACATTGACTCTGGCTGTTTACTACTCTTTTTTTTTTTTTTAACATCTTTATTGGGGTATAATTGCTCTACAATGGTGTGTTAGTTTCTGCTTTATAACAAAGTGAATCAGTTAAACATATACATATGTTCCCATATGTCTTCCCTCTTGCGTCTCCCTCCCTCCCACCCTCCCTATCCCACCCCTCCAGGCGGTCACAAAGCACCGAGCCGATATCCCTGTGCCATGCGGCTGCTTCCCACTAGCTATCTACCTTACTACGTTTGTTAGTGTGTATATGTCCATGACTCTCTCTCGCCCTGTCACAGCTCACCCTTCCCCCTCTCCATAACCTCAAGTCCGTTCTCTAGTAGGTCTGCATCTTTATTCCTGCCTTACCCCTAGGTTCTTCATGACATTTTTTTTTCTTAAATTCCATATATATGTGTTAGCATACGGTATTTGTCTTTTTCTTTCTGACTTACTTCACTCTGTATGACAGACTCTAGGTCTATCCACCTCATTACAAATAGCTCAATTTCGTTTCTTTTTATGGCTGAGTAATATTCCATTGTATATATGTGCCACATCTTCTTTCTCCATTCATCCGATGATGGGCACTTAGGTTGTTTCCATCTCCGGGCTATTGTAAATAGAGCTGCGATGAACATTTTGGTATATGACTCTTTTTGAATTTTGGTTTTCTCAGGTATATGCCCAGTAGTGGGATTGCTGGGTCATATGGTAGTTCTATTTGTAGTTTTTTAAGGAACCTCCATACTGTTCTCCATAGTAGCTAAACCAATTCACATTCCCACCAGCAGTGCAAGAGTGTTCCCTTTTCTCCACACCCTCTCCAGCATTTATTGTTTCTAGATTTTTTGATGATAGCCATTCTGACTGGTGTGAGATGATATCTCATTGTAGTTTTGATTTGCATTTCTCTAATGATTAATGATGTTGAGCATTCTTTCATGTGTTTGTTGGCAGTCTGTATATCTTCTTTGGAGAAATGTCTATTTAGGTCTTCTGCCTATTTTTGGATTGGGTTATTTGTTTTTTTGTTATTGAGCTGCATGAGCTGCTTGTAAATTTTGGAGATTAATCCTTTGTCGGTTGCTTCATTTGCAAATATTTTCTCCCATTCTGAGGGTTGCCTTTTTGTCTTGTTTATGGTGGATGTTTACTACTCTTAACAGCTCTCATAACTATGCTCACTATTCTTAAAAAAAAGGGGGGGGACTGAATATTCCTATTCTGAGTGGCTAATAAATGACATGTTTACCTCTTCTCCCCAAAATCCAAAACTTACAGAATAAAATTTTTTTAACAATCTACTGCAATGCCAGAAGCAGAGGAGAGGTGCCACCTGCCAATCAAAACAAGGGGAAATTTCTGGAGACTATAAAGCCATCGAGAAAAGGCTGACAAAGACAATAGAGTAAGGCTTCTCCTCTGCTATTTGTCCTTATTTTCACTGCCACAGGAACAGCTGCAAATACAGTCACCTGTGCTGTGGGTACTGCAAAATCATATACAACACTTGAATCCCAAGCAATGAGACACAGAAGTCTTTTAGCTTTAGTAACTCTGAAAAGGGGTCTATTTCTATGTCATGATGGCTATTGTTGGCAGAAGACTAACAGGTATTGAGAATTTGTGGCTTCCAGAACACTTATTTCAGAAAGACATGTTAATATACCCTTTCAATGCAGTCTACATGGTCAAACCCCATGGCTCCATCCCACAAGGCAGGAGATGTTCCAACAGAGAGCAGGGCCTGTGTACTAAAAGGTTCTCATAAAACTTGAGTTGCGTTGCTCTTCCTGTGTAATAACCCAAATGGTTATTACAAAGTAGCTTTTGCAACTTCCTCCTCCGTATTTTATCAGTAAGAGACTGTTGGAAGAACAAGGGTCAAAGACAAGTCGGCAGCTAGGAATTGGCTTTAAAGTTTGTAATGAAGCGTGAAGTGCTGACCCTCCCATCTAGTCTCTCTGACCCAATACAGGAACTGAAAAGATTAGAAGCACAGAGCACCAGCATAAAGAGAAATCTGCCCCCTGCATAGAGCCATGAGAACAGATTTCCAAAGCTGGAATTCTGACGGAGGAGATTCCTGGACTTGGTGCTGGGCAGAGAAATGGGAGAGTCTCCAGGTAATTTAAAGGCCACAATGAGAGACAAGGAGCATTGTACAACGATCCTAGCCATTGAGTGTTAAGCAGAATAATGGTTTCCCAAATGGCATTCACATCCTAATCCCCAGGACCTTACATGGAAAAAGGGAGTTTGCAGATACGAGTATGTTAAGGATTTGGAGACGGCGAGATTATCCTGGATTTTCCGGTGGCATCCAATGTATTCACAGGGGAGGAGTCATCGGACTGAAAATAAGAAAACTAAATGAAAGTCTATGTACCGAAACGCTAAGGTCCACAACCCAGAACTTTGGCAGCCAGATTTAAAACTACAGAAAGGAGATGGGGGATCCCTTTCTTGGAGTATTGACTAGCTTAAGACAAAAGAACTACAGATTCTCACACTTGGGTATCCCAGTGAAAAATCAGTGTCACCAAATCAATGTGACTCTGTGGTGAAGCCACTAAGCTACAAGTCCCAGTCACATAAATACCCAAAAGTGAAGTTTCCAGTTACCTTCATGCTTTAGTGGGACTGCACAACCAAAAATCAACAAATCTTTGAGAAAAGTTAAGAGACTAAAACATAATAACAGGAGTGGGAGAGGGCAATTTAGATGAAATAAACAATGTTAAGAAGAGTTTTTTTTTTTAAGTAAACAGTTACTCTGAGAGATAAGAGATGTTTTATCACTGAAACAAGGCCAAAATAATATTTTATAAGGAGCATTCAAAGATCACAAAAGAGCTCTTAAAATTAAAAAGTTTGAGAGCAGAAATGTTTTTTTAAATCAGTAAAAGGGTCAAAAGATAAAGTTGATGAAATCTCCCTGAAGGTAGAACAAAACAATAAAATAATGGATAACAGTCAAGTGAATATCTAAGAGTGCCAGAAAAAAAGAAAAAATAGAGAAGAGAGTTAAGAGAAACTTATCAAAGAAATAATACACGAAATTTTCTCAGAACATAAGGATATAAAACTCTATATTAAAAAGGCCCACAATCATAAATGAGAAAAATATGCCCAGAATCATCATGAAATTATCACTGTACTGGAATAAAAGTGGCCATAAAATCTTCCACAGAGGGAAGTTAAATACAAAGGTTAGAAAATAAAATGATATCAGGCTTCTCAAGTGCAATATTAAAAACTAGAAAGAAATGAATCAATGCTTTCAAAATTCTGTTAGAAAATTATTTCCAAATCAGAATTCTACACCCAAGCAGAACATGCATAACGTAAAGTAACTATATACCCATGGAAAACCTCTCCTTCCATTAAATAAGAGCAACAGAAAAACAAATCTCAAAAAAATGTATCTCTTCTGTACCATTTATCAGGAAACTACTGGAGAATGAATTCCATCAAAGCGCAGGAGCAAGAAAGGAGAAAACTCAGGAATTAGGGTATAAGGAATCTAACACAAGGGTGCAGGCTTAGAAAATAGTACTTCTAGATTGGAGCAAGAGGATATAAGATTCCATAATGGATGAGTGGGAGGGGAGGCCTGACTGGTTACCTATTATTTTTTGACCATGAGGAAAATAATATTTAAAGAGATTCTACATTTGCTTTGGGGGGGAGAATTAGTGATGAAACAAATAAAGCAAATCTTAAAATAAGGCAATTATAAACTGCGAGAAAACAAAAAAGTTGAATAACAAGGGAAATATAATCATAGTTTCTTCTTTGGCTCAACAGTGAAAATACTTATATAGTCATAATAAAGTTATTCAGAACCTTAGTTCTCCCAGTTATAAAATGAATAAATAAATAATAGTACATACCCACTAGAATTATTGTGATGACAGAATTAATTCATGAATATAAGCACTTAAAGGTATGCCTGGCTCATATTAAGTACTCAGTAAAAGTTAGCTGTGTTGTTAGCTACTTGTGAAGTAAATACTGAAAATTTATTTACCAAAAATTATGGTATAACTATATTGGGAGGATAGAGAGAAGTTCTTTTTTCTCGTATAATAATAAGTCAACAACCATATAAGCACATTATTTAGAAACCTGGGGGTAAATACCAGAAGAAATAGCCAAAAGAAATGAAAGTGAGTATCTTTGGAGAGTGGCAGCAAGGGAAAAATAGGTACTAAAGTTGTTTAGTATAATCTTTTTAATAATATTTGACTCTGAAAACTTTTTGCAGATTTTCATTATGAATAAAAACAATGAAGCAACAGAAATAAACAAGGAAAATGCTAAAACAAAAGTAAGAGTGGCCATATCTGACAATACACAATTCAAACTCAAAATTCAAGACATGTCAAAGACTATAATTATCAAGAATATAAAATTGTTGTGAACCATTATGTACCTAACAACGTAATAAAACTGAAATAAAATAAAAGTAAAAATGAAAGGATAATTTGACAAATTCTCAATTATACAGAGAGGCTTTAACATACCTCACTCAGAAACTGACAGATGAAATGGAACAAAAATAAATTTATAAAATAGGATATTTGAATAATACATTTTAAAAGTGTGATTTAATACTTTTATATAAGAGACTTTCATAGCAACAGACAATACCTTCATTTCAAAAACTAATGAAACATTCATAAAAGTTGACTATATATTAAGTCCTCAAAGAAACTTTCATGGAATTTAAAATATAAAAGCCAAAATTTCTAACACATGATCCACAGTTAGAAAATTAATAAGAGGAGAGGGAAAAAAAGATGATCTGACTGGCAGTTTAAAACACCCTTTTAAATAACTACTGAGATTAAAAAGACAAACGGAGAACATATCTGAATGTACAAAAGAGAAAGAATGTATCTGAGAGAATAAAAAGGTAAATCCAAAAAAACACTGAAAAGTTTTTTAAAAGGAAGGAGTATTTTGTGCTGCTAGATATTAAAATGAACAAAAAACCTGTACAGTAAATAAAAAAGAATGGCCCTGAAACCCCATCAATACATCCAAGCATATACAAATATGGCACTTCAAATAAGTGTGGAAAGGATAAATTACTCAATAAATGGTGCGGAGATCACCAGTTACCTATTTAGGAGGGAAAAAAAGTTGATTCTTACATTGTTATTCAACAAAAGAAATAAGTTTCACTTGAATTAAGAATTAAAAATTTCAGGAGAACTTGCACACGGAAGGGGAGAGGCAGCACCTCCAAAGGGGGGCCTCTGGAGTGTGGAGTTCTGGTTTTGGAGCCATGTGGCTGACAGGGTCTTGGTGCTCTGGCCAGGTGTCATGCCTGTGCCTCTGAGGTGGGAGAGCTGAGTTCAGGATATTGGTCCACCAGTGACCTCCCGGCTCCGTGTAATATCAAACAGTGAAAGCTCTCCCAGAGATCTCTATCTCAACGCTAAGACCCATCTCCACTCAACAACCAGCAGGCTACAGTGCTGGACACTCTATGCCAAACAACTAGCAAGACAGGAACACAACACCACCCATTAGCTGAGAGGCTTCCTAAAATCATAATAAGGCCACAGACACCCCAAAACACACCACTGGACGCAGTCCTGCCCACCAGAAAGACAAGATCCAGCCTCATTCACCAGAACACAGGCACAAGTCCCCTCCACCAGGAAGCCTACACAACCCACTGAACCAACCTTAGCCACTGGGGTCAGACACCAAAAACAACGGGAACTACGAACTTGCAGCCTGCGAAAAGGAGACCCCAAACACAGTAAGTTAACGAAAATGAGAACACAGAGAAACACACAGCAGATGAAGGAGCAAGGTAAAAACCCACCAGACCAAAAAAATGAAGAGGAAATAGGCAGTCTACGTGAAAAAGAATTCGAAGTAATGAGAGTATAGATGACGCAAAATCTTGGAAACAGAATGGAGAAAATACAAGAAATGTTTAACAAGGACCTAGAAGAACTACAGAGCAAACAAACAATGATAAACAGCACAATAAATGAAATTTAAAATTCTCTACAAGGAATCAATAGCAGAATAACTGAAGCAGAAGCACGGATAAGTGACCTGGAAGATAAAATAGTGGAAATAACTACCACAGAGCAGAAAAAAAGAAAAATGAATGAAAAGAATTAAGGACAGTCTCAGAGACCTCTGGGAGAAAAATAAACGCACCAACATTCGAATTATAGGGGTCCCAGAAGAAGAAGAGAAAAACAAAGGGACTGAGAAAATATTTGAAGAGATTATAGTTCAAAACTTCCCTAATATGGGAAAGGAAATAGTTAATCAAGTCCAGGAAGCACAGAGAGTCCCATACAGGATAAATCCAAGGAGGAACATGCCAAGACACATATTAATCAAACTATCAAAAATTAAATACAAAGAAAAAATATTAAAAGCAGCAAGGGAAAAACAACAAATTACATATAGGGGAATCCTCATAAGGTTAACAGCTGATCTTTCAGCAGAAACTCTGCAAGCCAGAAGGGAGAGGCACGACATATTTAACGTGATGAAAGGGGAAAACCTACAACCAAGATTACTCTACACAGCAAGGATCTCATTCAGATTTGATGGAGAAATTAAAACCTTTACACACAAGCAATAGCTAACAGAATTCAGCACCACCAAACCAGCTTTACAACAAATGCTAAAGGAACTTCTCTAGGCAGGAAACACAAGAGAAGCAAAAGACCTACAATAACAAACCCAAAAAAATTAAGAAAATGGGAATAGGAACATACATATCAATAATTACCTTAAATGCAAATGGATTAACTGCTCCAACCAAAAGACACAGACTGGCTGAATGGATATAAAAACAAGACCCGTATACATGCTGTCTACAAGAGACCCACTTCAAACCTAGGGACACATACACACTGAAAGTGGGGATGGAAAAAGATATCCATGCAAATGGAAATCGAAAGAAAGCTGTAAGAGCAATTCTCATATCAGACAAAATAGACTTTAAAATAAACACTATTAAAAGAGACAAAGAAGGACACTACATAATGATCAATCGATCAATCCAAGAAGAAGATATAACAATTGTAAATATTTGTGAACCCAAGATCGGAGCACCTCAATACATAAGGTAAATGCTAACAGCCATAAAAGGAAAAATCAACAGTAACACAACCATAGCAGGGGACTTTAACACCCCACTTTCACCAATGGAAAGATCATCCAAAATGAAAATAAATAAGGAAACACAAACTTTAAATGATACATTAAACACGAAGGACTTAATTGATATTTATAGGACATTCCATCCAAAAAAAACAGAATACACTTCCTTCTCAAGTGCTCATGGAACATTCTCCAGGATAGATCATATCCTGGGTCACAAATCAAGCTCTGGTAAATTTAAGAAAATTGAAATCATATCAAGTATCTTTTCCAACCGCAACACTATGAGACTAGATATCAATTACAGGGAAAAAGTCTGTAAAAAATACAAACACATGGAGGGTAAACAATACACGACTAAATAACCAAGAGATCACTGAAGAAATCAAAGAAGAAATCAAAAACTACCTAGAAACAAATGACAATGAAAACACAACTACCCAAAACCTATGGGATGCAGCAAAAGCAGTTCTAAGAGGGAAGTTTAAAGCAATACAATCCTACCTCAAGAAACTGGAGACATCTCAAATAAACAACATAACCTTACACCTAAGGCAATTAGAGAAAGAAAAAAAACAAAACAAAACCCAAAGTTAGCAGAAGAAATCATAAAGATCAGATCAGAAATAAATGAAAAAGAAATGAAGGAAACAATAGCAAAGATCAATGAAACTAAAAGCTGGTTCTTTGAGAAGATTAACAAAATTGATAAACCATTAGCCAGACTCATCAGGAAAAAAAGAGAGAAGACTCAAATCAATACAATTAGAAATGAAAAAGGAGAAGTAACAACGGACACTGCAGAAATACAAGGGATCGTGAGAGATTACTACAAGCAACTATATGCCAATAAAATGGACAACCTGGAAGAAATGGACAAACTCTTAGAAAAGCACAACCTTCTGAGACTGAACCATGAAGAAACAGAAAATATAAACAGAACAATCACAAGCACTGAAATTGAGACTGTGATTAAAAATCATCTAACAGGGCTTCCCTGGTGGCGCAGTGGTTGAGAGTCCACCTGCTGATGCAGGGGACACGGGTTTGTGCCCCGGTCCGGGGGGATCCCACATGCCGCGGAGCGGCTGGGCCCGTGAGCCATGGCCGCTGGGCCTGCACGTCCGGAGCCTGTGCTCTGCAATAGGAGAGGCCACAACAGTGAGAGGCCCGCGTACCGAAAAAAAAATGAATAAATAAAATTAAAAATCATCTAACAAACAAAAGCCCAGGACCAGATGGCTTCACAGGCAAATTCTATCAAACACTGAGAAAAGAGCTAACACCTGTCCTTCTCAACCTTTTCCAAAATATAGCAGAGGGAGGAACAAACTCATTCTACGAGGCCACCATCACCCTGATACCAAAACCAAAGATGTCACAAAAAAAGAAAACTAAAGGCCAATATCAGTGATGAACATAGATGTAAAAATCCTCAACAAAATACTAGCAAACAGATTCCAACAGCACATTAAGAGGATCATACACCATGATCAAGTGGGGTTTATCCCAGGAATGCAAGGATTCTTCATATATGCAAATCAGTCAATGTGATACACCATATTAACAAATTGAAGGAGAAAAAGCATATGATCATCTCAATAGATATGGAAAAAGCTTTCAACAAAATTCAACAACTATTTATGATAAAAACCCTCCAGAAAGTAGGCATAGAGGGAACTTACCTCAACACAACAAAGGCCATATACGACAAACACACAGCAAACATCGTTCTCAATGGTGAAAAAGTGAAAGCATTTCCTCTAAGATCAGGAACAAGACAAGGTTGTCCACTTTCACAACTAATATTCAACATAGTTTTGCAAGTTGTAACCAGAGCAATCAGAGAAGAAAAAGAAATAAAAGGAATACAAATCAGAAAAGAAGTAAAGCTGTCACTGTTTGAAGATGACAAAATACTATACATAGAGAATCCTAAAGATGCTACCAGAAAACTATAGAGCTAATCAATGAATTTGGTAAAGTAACAGGATATAAAATTAATGCACAGAAATCTCTTTCATTCTTATACACTAATGATGAAAAATCTGAAAGAGAAATTAAGGAAACACTCACATTTACCATTGCAACAGAAAGAATAAAACACCTAGGAATAAATCTACCTAAGGAGACAAAAGACCTGTATGCAGAAAACTAGAAGACACTGATGAAAGAAATTAAAGATGATACAAACAGATGGTGAGATATACCATGTTATTGGATTGGAAGAATCAACATTGTGAAAATGACTAAACTACCCCAAGCAATCTACAGATTCAATGCAGGCCCTGTGAAATGACCACTGGCATTTTTCACAGAACCAGAACAAAAAGTTTCACAGTTTGTATGGAAACACAAAAGAACCCAAATAGCCAAAGCAATCTTGAGAAAGAAAACTGGAGCTCGAGGAATCAGGTTCCCAGACTTCAGACTATACTCCAAAGTACAGTAATCAAGACAGTATGGTACTGGCAGAAAAACAGAAATACAGATCAATGGAACAAGACAGAAATCCCAGAGATAAACCCACACACATATGGTTACCTTATTTTTGATAAAGGAGGCAAGAATATACAATGGAGAAAAGACAGCTTCTTTAATAAGTGGTGCTGGGAAAACTGGACAGCTACATGTAAAAGAATGAAATTAGAGCACTCCCTAACACCATACACAAAAATAAACTCAAAATGGATTAAAGACCTAAATGTAAGGCCAGACACTATCAAACTCTTAGAGGAAAACATAGGCAGAACACTCTATGACATAAATCACAGCAAGATCCTCTTTGACCCACCTCCTAGAGTAATGGAAATAAAAACAAAAATAAACAAATGGGACCTAATGAAAGTTAAAAGCTTTTGCACAGCAAAGGAAGCCATAAACAAGACAAAAAGAAAACTCTCAAAATGGGAGAAAATATTTGCAAATGAAGCAACTGACAAAGGATTAATCTCCAAAATTTACAAGCAGCTCATGCAGCTCAATATCAAAAAAACAAACAACCCAATCCAAAAATGGGCAGAAGCCCTAAATAGACATTTCTCCAAAGAAGATATACAGATTGCCAACAAACACATGAAAGGATACTCCACATCACTAATCATTAGAGAAATGCAAATCAAAACTACAATGAGGTATCACCTCACACCAGTCAGAATGGCCATCATCAGAAAATCTACAAACAATAAATGCTGGAGAAGGTGTGGAGAAAAGGGAACCGTCTTGCACTGTTGGTGGCAATATAAATTGATACAGCCACTATGGAGAACAGTATGGAGGTTCCTTAAAAAACTACAAATAGAACTACCATATGACCCAGCAATCTCACTACTGAGCATAAACCATAATTCAAAAGGAGTCACGTACCACAATGTTCATTGCAGCTCTATTTACAATAGCCAGGACATGGAAGCAACCTAAGTGTCCATTGACAGATGAATGGATAAAGAAGATGTGGCACATATATACAATGGAATATTGCTCAGCCATAAAAAGGAACCAAACTGAGTTATTTGTAGTGAGGTGGATGGAACTAGAGTCTGTCATACAGAGTGAAGTTAAGTCAGAAAGAGAAAAACAAATACTGTATGCTAACACATACATACGGAATCTAAAAAAAAAGGTTCTGAAGCACTGATGGGAAGGACAGGAATAAAGAGGTAGAGAATGGACTTGAGGACATGGGGAGGGGGAAGGGTAAGCTGGGACGAAGTGAGAGAGTGGCGTGGACATATATACACTACCAAATGTAAAATAGATAGCTAGTGGGAAGCAGCCACATAGCACAGGGAGATCAGCTCGGTGCTTTGTGACCACCTAGAGGGGTGGGATAGGGAGGGTGTGAGGGAGGGCAAGAGGGAAGAGATATGGGAACATATGTATATGTATAGCTGATTCACTTTATTATAAAGCAGAAACTAACATACCATTGTAAAGCAATTATACTCCAACAAAGATGTTTAAAAAAAAAAAAAGTACCAGAGACAGTTGTGTATTGAGGTTAAGCTACTACCATTGGACCAGAAGATTTAATAACAATAATTAATTCCTTGTCATTATTTTTGTTAAGGCAGATGGTAAATTAATCTCAATGGGGTAAATTTCTGATTGGCAGGTAAAGGAATTGTAGGTAGAATTTTAGTTAATAAAGTGGGAGTTGATAAAGTCAAGAAGATGAGTGACATTGCAAAAATGTGTTTTTCACGTATTTGTGCTATTTTGTATAGTGTGCTCAGGGAAGTCATCATTGATAATGAGACACCTGAATAGAGATCAGAAGGAAGTGAAGAAGCAAGCCATTGGCTTACATAAAGAAAGTTTCAGGCAGCATGTGCAGCAAGGTTTAAGATGACAAGGTGGCTTGGTATGTTTGAAGAATAGCAAAGAGGCCAGCATGTGATGAAGAGAACTAAGAAACAGTAGGTAAAATCAGAGTTAGCTAGGGCCTAGATCACGTAGGACCTTGAAGAAACTTTGGTTTTTACACTGAATGTGATCAGAAGCCACTGAAGTTTTTTGATCGGGGAGAAAAATTATAGTGCATGTTTGAAAACAGTGTAAAATTGGACTTGTTGTCAACTTTAATTCAGGACACACCAACATCACTGCTACATGTGTGGTACTTTTTAATGTTATTTTTTTAAATAAAAACTAAATACAGGGAATTCCCTTGTGGTCCAGTGGTTAGGACTCCACACTTTCACTGCCGAGGACACGGGTCCAGTCACTGGTCCGGGAACTAAGATTACGCAAGCCACGCGAGGTGGGGTCAAAAAAAAAAACAAACCTAAATACATACACTTGAACTTACCATTCAACCCAAAACTTAACAACAACTTATATCTCCCTGTAATTCTTAATGGTAATTCTTTATTTGTCATTAACTATTTTCAGTAAATTGACTTATACTATACTTCCCTGTCATTTTTATCTTTAATTTTAAAAAACAGTTCCTTAAGACTAAAATGTATTTGCAAATTTTATTTAAAAACTACATATATAAACATATAAATGTAGACAGAGCAGAATAATGGTGCATCCTTTCATTTACCTTCCACAGTGATCAACTAATGTCGAATCTTGTTTCATAAATTTCCCCACTCAATCTCATTCCACTCACAGATTACTTTTTAGCCAATTTTATTTAAGTACAATTTGCATACAATAAAATCCACCACTTTAGCTGTGCATTTCTGTGAAGTTTTACAAGGCACACAATTTTGTAACCTCCTATACTATCAAGTTATCAAGATACAGAATTTTCCTATCACACCAGAGAGTTCCCATGTTCCCTTTCATAGTCAATTCCCTATCCTTAGCCCCATTCCCGGGTAATGCTGTTCTCCACCCCTGTAGTTTTGCATTTGTGAGAATGTAATATAAATATAATCATACAATATGTAGTCTGTATATGAATCTGGCTTCTTTTACTTAGTCTAGTGCTTTTGAGATTCATGTATGTTGCCAAAAATACCTGTATTTCATTACTTTCTATTGCTGAGCAATATTCCATTGAGTAAATGTAGTATAGTTTGTTTATCCATTCACCAGCCAGTGAATATTTGCTTTCTTTTGTTTTTTCCACTTTTTTGGCAATTGTTAATAAATATATCTACTCTTAAAAAAAAAAATTTAGGAACTTCCCTGGCGGTCCAGTGGTTAAGACTCCATGCTCCCAGTGCAGGGGGCACAGGTTCAATCCCTGGTCAGGGAATTAAGATACCGCATGTCGCATAGTGTGGCCAAAGATTAAATAAATAAGTAAATTGGCTTGTTTGTTTAAAAAAAAGAAGAATTAAAAATGTTAAATGAAATCATGTAAATTTTAACTATACGTAATCTAGGAGTGATGGAAGGAGGGGGAACTTTCTGGCATAAAACCAAGGCATGAAAATTAAAACACCAATGATATGCCTTTTTTTGGCCAGGAAATGGACCTCTTACATTGCTGTTAGGAGTGAAAATTGGTACAACCTCTCTGAGTAGCATTTTGTTTGTAGATACCAGAAGTCTTAAAAATATATATGCCGTTACAAATATGTATGCCCTTTAATCAAGATATTAAACTCTAGGAAATTGTTATAGGGAAATAATTATGAATGTGTAAAAAGACCTGACCATAAGAATATTCATCACAATACTCTTAGGGAAAAATTGGCAACAATCCAAATAGGTACCAATGGTAAATTGGTGAAACAAATGATGATACAATTAGACTACAATGCAGCTACTCACAATGACAGGATCAAAGTATTAGCTCACACAGAAAGATATACTGGTAATGGAAACAAAAAGATTACGAAAGAATATATACTATCTTTCATAATTTGTACCATCTACTCTGATCACATGTGTATGCCAAGCATCTATCACATAACAGGCTCTCAGTAAATATGTTAAGTGCATGAACTATAAAATGTAATTGCATATATTATATATATAAGCTCACACAAATATTAATTACAAATATTAATTATATATACAAAACTTTATACATTTTAATATTAATGATGTGTAAGATAAATTTTAATAACATAGGAAAATATGTAATATGTCATATTATTAAACAAAAACACAGAAAACAAATAAATTGAGTGAATATGCATAAAAAACAGACGAAGAAAAGGCTGATTTATTTGGGTAAGAGAATTATCATTGATTTTATTTTTCTTCTTTCCATCTTTCTATATTTTACAATTTTTTTGGCAAAGAACATTTTGTAATGGCAAAGAAAATATTTTGAGCAAGGTTTACTTTCACGAATACTATGCATTTATTTTAAATTATATTTTAGAAGAATACCCAGTGTGAGAAAATATTCACAGTATATTATTAAAATAATATGCTGGAAATACTATATTCAGCATGATTCCAATTATGCTTATACATACATACACATACAAAGGAAAGAAACCATAAAGTTATATTAAAATCTTAAGGGCTTTCCTTCTGGGTAGTAAAACTGTTTTCACTTCTTCCTCGTAATTTTCTGTATTTTCTAAATTTACAAAAGGAATATCTCTCTTTTGTAATCAGGAGAAAGGGCAGCAGGAAAAGGGAGGAAGAGATGTTTATGCTTTTAAGAAATGGAAAATATACAGGTGGGGTGAAGGTCAAGCCATCAATCCTAACAGATTCTCTCAGCTTCATGGCAACTGGTTCTCAACGATAAACTTATTTTTCCCTCAAGTGCATATTTTCTACAACTATTTATGCTTATGCTTCTGAACACTATTAAAATATTAATGTATTCTTCTCATGTTGTCCTCTCATGTTGCCCACTCTCTATCTGAGCAATAAATCTATACTTTTCCAACCTCTAAAAGAGTGAGGAAACTTGCCCAAGGTGACACAACTCCTTACTGGTGGCAGTAGGACCAGAACACAATAGCCCTGGCTCCTAGGCCTGGATTATCCTCTTGGGAAACAAGTTCCTAAAATCCATTAAACAGTTTTGAAATGTTTGTTCTTTACGTACTCTCCTTCAAATCAGCAACAAGCAAAATTCTGACCACTTCTATTATGGATCCAATCCCAAACAGCCTCAAGGCCTCCTGTCTTGTGGAGAGAGAAGATACACTCAGATCATTAAGCAAACATTAGTGTGGACCACAATACTAGGTACCTAAGGAATATTTAATAACTACTTTTCATTGGATTGTTATCCTACTTCACTGATGGGAGGAAGCCTGTGAGATGAATTGTAGAACCAGGAAAATCTAGTTGGGCTATCACCTACATGGGGTCTCCCTATCCACGTATAAAGTTCCCTGGAATCCAATAAAGCTTCTACCAGCATCAGGAGGCTGGAACACTCAGGCAGAAACACCAACCATTCACACATATGCAAAGAAATATGCACACTTCACATACACACACACAGCATTCTGCCAAGGCCCCTCCTCACAAAAAAACACAAGAAACAAAACAAAATCTATTTCAGCAATCTGTCAAATCCATAAATGGGTTGTTATCTAATAACTCATAATAGGTTCTAAAACGCATCAGCTCAGTCTTTCAAATGGTAAATTTCCATGAACTATGAATGAAACATTGCCCTATTTTTAAAAATTCCTCAAGTCTAGCATTTGAAATCTAATCCAGTTCAGAACTCTTTAAACATCAAATTGAACCTCTCATTCACAGTAGACACGATGTCCAGAAAGCATCATTAGCCCTAAGTTAGTTAATGAAATGTTTGCTGCTGTTTCTTCCCATCATAAGAAATACTACACAATATGGGGTGATTACAAGTCCATAGGCCATATAAACCTCATGAATACACCTCTCTCCGTTGCTTTAAGTATCAATCATATACAGAAAACTAATACTGTGACTTAATATTCTTTTAACTTGGCCAAAAACCTCTCCCAATCATCACATACACAAAAAAGCAGTAAAAACTAATTAACTTCTTTGCAAGTTAGTGCATAATTTACATCTCTGTATGTGTATTTAGGCCATTTTAATCTCATCCAAAAGAAGGAAGAACAGAGGCCTTGAGGGTCTCTCTTGCTGTGGCTTCTACTACCATACTCCTAATCATGCTACAAAAAGAAAATAAGTAATTTCTTAAAATAAAGAACTCCACTGTAAGGTTTTTAATCCATCATTAATTTCCTCTTTCCTCATAAGACAGAGTTTCACATTTTAGAATTTAAGAGTGCTGAGATAAATATCCTTTTATGTTTTAAGGAAAACAGATTAACTTGAGGAAATCATGGCTTTTTGTTAGAAAGATAAAAAAATAGTACATCAAGGAAAATTATACTAATTGAAGGCTTTCTAAATAAAGCATGATTATTGAGCAATACTAAATTGGTTGTCTTGTGTGTTAAATTAATCTCTTCATTATGTGGAACCAGGCTGGCTATTTTATGTTTCAATCCATCTTTAAGAGCAGCATTTGATTAATCAAGATAATGATGACAGTTTTTAGCTAGTGACAAATGATACATTTATTCAGGACCTTTTTCAGATGATCCAAGCTACTGTGAGCAAAAGAAAAAGAAACGTCAATTTGGAAGATTAAATTAGTACACCAAGTTTAAACTCTTCACTTAGTCTAGCAAATGAGATCAGAAGTAAGGATTAGTTAATGAGTAAATCTCCACCATAAAAAAGAATTATCATCTAACATAGGGCATGCAAACTCTTCTGGATTATTTTATGTTAAGGAACATATAAAAAGTTGTATATTTGGGCTAATTTAAAGTTGATGGATTTCAAAACAATGTGACAAAACACTTAATTTCAACTAAGCTACTGGCAAGTTACCATTACTAAAATCAGAACTGTTTTAAAAGACCTCTTTTGAAAGTAACTGTTAATACAGAATGAGAGGGCAACTCATCGGTCCTCTTCACTAAAGGTAACTATGTAACTAGCGTGGATAGTTGAATCTATCCATTTATAGCAATAGCTCTAGTACAGGGGTTGGCAAACTACAGCCCAGCCCACAAACCAAATCCAGTCTGCCACCTGTTCTTGTAAATAAAGTTTTATTGGAACACAGTTCCATAGTTCATTTATGTGTTGTCTATTGCTACTTTCACACTACAATGGAAGAGGTGAGTGGTTGCAACTGAGATCATATGGCCCACAAAACCTAAAATATTTACTATATGGCCCTTTACTGAAACTTTGCTGACCCCTGCTCTAATATACTGGTTTTCAAATTTTTAGCAGTAGAATCCTTTCAAACAAAATCTTATTTTAAAAAAAACCTGAAAGCAATATTTTCAGCATACATTATTTTATAAATTAAAATGTAGAACATTTACTTAATATGAACTCAATCAATGATTACAAACAGCAGTTTTGTTGAACACAAAATAGAAATCAGGAGTGGTAGATGACAGCTACAGTCAGCTGTTAGTTGTAGAGTATCTTGAGTTTGCAAGGGAACTTTAAAAAGAACTGTTACTATTTGCAACCACTTATCTGTGTGAATCAATTCTCTGCAACCAAAACAAAATAAAAAAACAGGGATACTGACAACTAACAGATGAAAGAAGTTTATTCCAAGAAACTGTACAAGTTAACCTGGCAGCCCAAGTGAACACACTGATCTCTAAGGTTTTAAAATTTAACACCTAGCATTTTTGTTAGGTGTGCTTTTTATTTCCATTTTAAAAACAGATTCTTTTTAATGTAAAGAAATTTTTAGCTTGCCATGAGGGTTAACTGTATATATATAAAGTACATAAAACTGCCTGCTAAATACTCCTTCCCTACTTCTTACGAAAAATGTTTTCCCCAAATTTCAAACATGTGATCTTAGTAAGAGCTTCCATGGTCCCTGATAATACCACCTTCCCAGCCACAGAGATTGACCCAAGCCAATCCAATCATAGCCTATTCCCAGAATTCTTTAGGCATCAGAGGCAAGACATTTCCACTAACTCATTGATGCTAAGGAAGAAAGATATGAGGCCTGAATGTTGCCAGAGATGGTACTTTTCAGTCTTGTAGAAGAAATGGAGAAACAGAGGTTTAAAAATGGAAAGAGTCTTAGTGACACTGATGACTATGGTTCCAGTAATCCTTAAGACATAGCTACATCCCTGTCCTCTCTGCGGTTTGATTATAAAAGCCAATAAATTCCCTCCCTTTTTGTCTGAGGTAGTGTGAGCTAGGTCTGAGTTGAGTATCCTAACTGATAACACACACACACACACACACACACACACACACACACACACACACACATACACACATGCATAAATGTTTTCGCTGCAAATATATGGGTGAAAGTCTGGAAGGATACTTATGATGATGGACTTTTGTCATTCTTTCTGGCTACCCATTCCATGAACTCCTTTTCTAAATTTTTGTAATCCTCCCATTCTTTATAAGTCTTAGTGAAAAGTCAGTTGCAATGGTTCAAGTACTTTATTATTAGAGCTTCACCTAGGGAAGTGGTAAGATAGACCCAAAGAATGGGATAGATTTGTGAGAATATTGAGAGGTAAATTTGCCAGAGTTTGATGTCTGAATGGACATGGGAGAGGATGTAATGAAAGCTGTCAAGGAAAACTTCCAAGTTTCTTGCTTTGGTAACTAAATGGTGATGCCATCATCTAAGACAGAATGAAGAAATGGGCAATTCCAGTTGGTCTTTAGTTAAGTTCTGAGTACCTATGAGACTTGTAGATAGAGTTGGAAATGGCATTCACAGACTACATGTAGAGCAGAAACGTAGGTGTACGAATCATCAGCATAAGATGATGCCAACTGAAATCATGAGATTGAAGAAGATCATCCAGGGAGAATATGAATGTGAGAAGAGCAGTGAAAAGAAAAAAATGGAATCCAGGGGAATATGTTAGGGACAGGCAAAGAAAATAAAAAGGATCTCACAAAAGAAATGGAGAGACAGCAGTCAGAGAGATTGAAGGAAAACAGTAATATGCATTACATAGAAGCCAGAGGCATACAGGACATCAAAAAGGAGAACTTGGCCAACTACATAAAATTTGACAGAAAGATCAGATAAGAATGAAAAATGTCTGTTGATTTTGCAATTCGAATGTACCCACAAAGTACATAGTAAGGGTATTTCTGGGAGTGCTAGTCTGGAAACAGTCCCTTTTAAAAAAACGTATTTAGGGATCTAGAATTTAAATGTATATACTAGAATCAAGAATACAATGTCAATACAATAAAAGTCTGTTCTGATTTGACCTGCCTGTCATTTTTCAAGTGATTAAGTTCTGATTCTGGATTAGGAAGGCAATATTTTACATCTCTGTAGGCTCAGAAGCCATGGACCATGTTTCTTCACACAGCTGAAGGAATTACAGATGATCTACTCTTGAATATATACATACACACGCTCTCCTCTGTTTTTATTACATTTTAAATAAGACTTTAAAAATGTTAACTTATCAGAAATACACTAGAGGAAAAAAACAGCATGGATGTAACCCCCTACTAATGAGGCACTAATGCATAATTATTAATAATACACGTACTTCTCTCTATAGACGAATATTTATAAACACTGAAACAGTCTAGTTTGCAGTGAACTTTCATGTACAGATTGTTTTTCTCTTGTGGTTTGTCCTTTTTTTCTTATTGTGGTAATACTTAATGAATTTCATGGGCTCTGCTCATTTTCTGAAAATACTGAATGAACCTGTATACATATGTGCTGCCTTCAATGAGTATATAAAGATATTAAGCTACATTAAACACACTACCATCAGTAAAAGTAGTCAGTGACCTCTATTTTAAATACTTAGCATTAAGCTAAAACATAATATGTTAAAACAAAATCGGTTGAATTAAGTAATTCCAACGTATGGAATTTAGAGAGAAGATCAGAAGAATACAATGAAAGTAATTCAGATTAAACACTGATAAGGCTTGAGGAAGCCCATAAAATAGAATCCTTTTCTCAGCCCTAGTTCTGAACCAACTGAGAGCCAAACAAGAGATAGAGATCAGAATATCAGTATTACCAACAAAGGCCAGTCCAAGTCAAAGGACATGGCTTAGGTGTGTGTCAGCAGTGGATGGAAGTAACTTCCTTCACTCTGTCCCATGCAGTGCTGAAATGCAGGCCTATCTGGCTATTAGGAAGATCAAGCGCTGAAGGAAACTATTCTCCAAAGACCACATCGTGTAAATGCTGTCATTTGTTCATCGAATTTCTATTTCAGAAAATTCACATGGAAAATCATACAGTGCAGAATGTAATCTGAGGAATGTTTTTGCTCAGTGTTAACCTTCCTTAGTCGGCAGCTGAATTTTAATTCAAGAAATTATGATTCTGGGCTCAAGCCCCATCCCTACAAATGAATCTATAGAGTCATAGTCAATGCATATCTGTAGACTTATGATTATATCTTGACAAGTAGAACCAAAGAGAAATGAAGTATATAGCTATGTGTTTATACCCACCCTGCAGTTGAGAGAAAGCAAAACAGACATGACTGAAGTCAGTTAATAATTATTTGTATTATTAGGGGGGATGGGAGTTACCTACTGCTCAACTCTTTAGTTTCCATGGGGAGGAATTTTTCTCTTTCCCCACCCCTTTCTCCAACCCACAGAGGTACCATGAGTTACCTATACAGTGATTGTGGGAGAGGAACTGAGCATACAAAGGCTAACCGCTTTTTCTCACTGTATGTGTGTATGTGTTTATATGCGTGTGCATATGTTCAACTGCTTATAGGAAGCACACATTGTGCATTGTATGAACAGCATTAATCACTCATTCAACAAGCCTTTACTGAGTAACTACTATATTCCAAACATTAGACTAAGCCATAGAGATATAAAAATGAGCAATTAAAATTCCTGAATCCTAAGAAATAATGCCCCCTAAAAAAAGTTCAAAGATATAATGTACCAAATTTTATTCAAGAAATAATGCTACCAATAATCCAAATATATAAGAGAATTTGTGAAAAAAGTAGCTTGTCAGACTAGAAAGGTGTAAAGTTGGACCACTAAATAAGGAATATTGAAATATACAGGTAGCCATCTGAAAAAAAGCAAACTTTTATCCATACCTCACACCTTAAACCAAATTAAATTCCAAATAGATCAAAGATTTTCTAAATGTACAAAAATAAAATCTCAGAAGTTCTAGAAGAAGACATGGGGAAATTTTTTATAATCTTAGAATAGGGAAGGTCTTTCTAATTATGACTCAAAACCTGAAAGCTCTGTTCTCATCTGAGGTTTGACTAGGGAAGGATCTGCTTGCAAACTCCCTCATATGGTTAGCAGAATTCATGGCATCTTACTTTTTCAACACCAGCATCAGAGAGAGCAAGTCTCTGCTGCTTCTAGTCTCTGACCTCTAGACTGCCTTTTTTTTTTTTTTTTTTGCGGTAGGTAGGCCTCTCACTGTTGTGGCCTCTCCCGTTGTCGAGCACAGGCTCCGGATGCGCAGGCCCAGCGGCCATGGCTCACAGGCCCAGCCACTCCGCGGCATGTGGGATCCTCCCAGAACGGGGCACGAACCCACGTCCCCTGCATCGGCAGGCAGACTCCCAACCACTGCGCCACCAGGGAAGCCCTCTAGACTGCCTTTTAAAGGAATCACCTGATTAGGTCAGGCCCACCCAAAGGGATAATCTCCCTTTTGATTAACTTAAAGTCAAGTAGTTACTAACTTTAACTAGATCTGCAAAATCACTTCACTTAAGACATATACTCTTGGTTAAAAGCACGTCACAGGTTCTTCCCTCATTCAAGAAGAGGGAATTATACAAGGGCATCACTCAATAAGATCACCTTAGGGTGTGTGCCATATCTCCCTAACATATAAAGAGTTCCAAGAAGTCTATTTTTAAAAATCTAGTAGAAAAACTGGCAAAGAGGAGCCTCCGGGAAGATGGCGTAAGAGTAAGACACAGAGATCACCTTCCTCCCCACAGATACACCAGAAATACATCTACACGTGGAACAACTCCTACAGAACACCTACTGAACGCTGGCAGAAGACCTCAGACCTCCCAAAAGGCAAGAAACCCCCCACGTACCTGGGAAGGGCAAAAGTAAAAAGAATAAACAGAGACAAAAGGATAGGGACGGGACCTGCACCAGTGGGAGGGAGCTGTGAAGGTGGAAAGATTTCCACACACTAGGAAGCCCCTTCGCGGGTGGAGACTGCGGGTGGCGGAGGGGGCAAGCTTCGGGGCCGCGGAGGAGAGCACAGCAACAGGGGTGCGAAGGAAAAAGCAGAGAGATTCCCGCACAGAGGATCGGTGCCGACCGGCACTCACCAGACTGAGAGGCTTGTCTGCTCACCCACCAGGGCGGGCGGGGCTGGGAGCTGAGGCTCGGGCTTCGGTCGGAGCGCCGGGAGAGGCCTGGGGTTGGCGGCGTGAGCACAGCCTGCCGGGGGTTGGTGCGCCGCGGTTCGCTGGGAGGGAGTCCGGAAAAAGGTCTGGACCTGCCGAAGAGGCAAGAGACTTTTTCTTCCCTCTTTGTTTCCTGGTGCGCGAGGAGAGGGGATTAACAGCGCTGCTTAAAGGAGCTCCAGAGACGGGCGCGAGCCGCGGCTAAAAGTGCGAACCCCAGAGACGGGCATGGGACGCTAAGGCTGCTGCTGCCGCCACCAAGAAGCCTGTGGGCGAGCACAGGTCACTCTCCACAGCCCCCTTCCGGGGAGCCTGTGCAGCCCGCCACTGCCAGGGTCCCGGGATCCAGGGACAACTCCCCCGGAAGAACGCACGGCGCGCCTCAGGCTGGTTCAACGTCACGCCGGCCTCTGCCGCTGCAGGCCCGCCCCGCACTCTGTGCTCCTCCCTCCCCGCCGCCGTAGTGAGCCAGAGCCCCCGAATCAGTGGCTCCTTTAACCCCGTCCTGTCTGAGCGAAGAACAGCCGCACTACGGAGACCTACACGCAGAGGCGGGGCCAAATCCAAAGCTGAGCCCCTGGGAGCTGTGAGAACAAAGAAGAGAAAGGGAAATCTCTCCCAGCAGCCTCAGAAGCAGCGGATTAAAGCTCCACAATCAACTTGATGTACCCTGCATCTGTGGAATACATGAATACAATGAATCATCCCAAACTGAGGAGGTGGACTTTGAGAGGAAGCTTTATGATTTTTTCCCCTTTTCCTCTTTTTGTTAGTGTGTATGTTTATGCTTCTGTGTGAGATTTTGTCTGTATAGCTTTGCTTCCACCAGTTGTCCTAGGGTTCTATCTGTCGGTTTTTTGTTGTTTTTTTTTTTTAATTTTTTTCTTTTTTTTTCTCTTAATAATTATTTTTTATTTAAATAACTTTATTATATTTTATCTTACTTTATTTCACTTTATCTTTTCTTTCGTTTTTTCCTTCCCTCCTTCCTTCCTCCCTCCCTCTCTCCCTCCCTTCTTTCTTTCTTTCTTTCTTTCTTTCTTTCTTTCTTTCTTTCTTTCTTTCTTTCTTCTTCTACTAATTCTTTCTTTCTACTTTTTCTCCCTTTTATTCTGAGCCGTGTGGATGAAAGGCTCTTGGTGCTACAGCCACCAGTCAGTGCTGTGCCTCTGACGTGGGAGAGCCAACTTCAGGACACTGGTCCACAAGAGACCTCCCAGCTCCACATAATATCAAACGACGAAAATCTCCCAGAGATCTCCATCTCAACACCAGCACCCAGCTTCACTCAACGACCAGCAAGCTACAGTGCTGGACATCCTATGTCAAACAACTAGCAAGACAGGAACACAACCACACCCATTAGCAGAGAGGCTGCCTAAAATCATAATAATTCCACAGACACCCCAAAACACATCACCAGATGTGGACATGTCCACCAGAAAGACAAGATCCAGCCTCATCCACCAGAACACAGGCACTAGTCCCCTCCACCAGGAAGCCTACACAACCCACTGAACCAACCTTAGCCACTGGGGACAGACACCAAAAACAATGGGAACTACGAACCTGCAGCCTGCAAAAAGGAGACCCCAAACACAGTAAGATAAGCAAAATGAGAAGACAGAAAAACACACAGCAGATGAAGGAGCAAGATAAAAACCCACCAGACCTAACAAATGAAGACGAAATACGCAGTCTCCCTGAAAAAGAATTCAGAATAATGATAGTAAAGATGATCCAGAATCTTGGAAATAAAATAGACAAAATGCAAGAAACATGTAACAAGGACCTAGAAGAACTAAAGATGAAACAAACAACGATGAACAACACAATAAATGACACTAAAAATACTCTAGATGGGATCAATAGCAGAATAACTGAGGCAGAAGAACGGATAAGTGACCTGGAAGATAAACTAGTGTAAATAACTACTGCAGAGCAGAATAAAGAAAAAAGAATGAAAAGAACTGAGGACAGTCTCACAGACCTCTGGGACAACATTAAACGCACCAACATTAGAATTATAGGGGTTCAAGAAGAAGAAGAGAAAAAGAAAGGGACTGAGAAAATATTTGAAGAAATTATAGTTGAAAACATCCCTAATATGGGAAAGGAAATAGTTAATCAAGTCCAGGAAGCACAGAGAGTCCCGTACAGGATAATTCTAAGGAGAAATACGCCAATACACATATTAATCAAACTGTCAAAAATTAAATACAAAGAAAACATATTAAAAGCAGCAAGGGAAAAACAACAAATAACACACAAGGGAATCCCCATAAGGTTAACAGCTGATCTTTCAGCAGAAACTCTGCAAGCCAGAAGGGACTGGCAGGACATATTTAAAGTGATGAAGGAGAAATCGTACAACCAAGATTACTCTACCCAGCGAGGATCTCATTCAGATTTGATGGAGAAATTAAAACCTTTACAGACGAGCAAAAGCTGAGAGAGTTCAGCACCACCAAACCAGCTTTACAACAACTGCTAAAGGAACTTCTCTAGGCAAGAAACACAAGAGAAGGAAAAGAACTACAATAATGAACCCAACACAATTAAGAAAATGGGAATAGGAACATACATATCGATAATTACCTTAAATGTAAATGGACTCAATGCTCTCCCCAAAAGACACAGATTGGCTGAATGGATACAAAAACAAGACCCATATATTTGCTGTCTACAAGAGACCCACTTCAGACCTAGAGACACATACAGACTGAAAGTAAGGGGATGGTAAAAGATATATCATGCAAATGGAAACCAATAGAAAGCTGGAATAGCAATTCTTATATCAGACAAAATAGACTTTAAATTAAAGACTATTAGAAGAGACAAAGAAGGACACTACATAATGATCAAGGGATGGATCCAAGAAGAAGATATAACAATTGTAAATATGCACCCAACATAGGTGCACCTCAATACATAAGGCAAATACTAACAGCCATAAAAGGGGAAATCGACAGTAACACATTCATAGTAGGGGACTTTAACACCCCACTTTCACCAATGGAAAGATCATCCAAAATGAAAATAACTAATGAAACACAAGCTTTAAATGATACATTAAACAAGATAGACTTAATTGATATTTATAGGACATTCCATCCAAAGACAACAGAATACACATTTTTCTCAAGTGCTCATGGAACATTCTCCAGGATAGATCATATCTTGAGTCACAAATCAAGCCTTGGTAAATTTAAGAAAATTGAAATTGTATCAAGCATCTTTTCTGACCACAATGCTATGAGACTAGATATCAATTACAGGCAAAGATCTATAAAAAATACAAACACCTGGAGGCTAAACAATACACTACTTAATAACGAAGTGATCACTGAAGAAATCAAAGAGGAAATTAAAAAAATACCTAGAAACAAATGACAATGGAGACACAACAACCCATAATCTATGGGATGCAGCAAAAGCAGTACTAAGAGGGAAATTTATAGCAATACAATCCTACCTTAAGAAACAGGAAACATCTCGAATAAACAACCTAATCTTGCACCTAAATCAATTAGAGAAAGAAGAACAAAAAAAACCCAAAGCTAGCAGAAGGAAAGAAATCTTAATAAAAATCAGATCAGAAATAAATGAAAAAGAAATGAAGGAAACGATAGCAAAGATCAATAAAACTAAAAGCTGGTACTTTGAGAAGATAAGCAAAATTGATAAACCATTAGCCAGACTCATCAAGAAAAAAAGGGAGAAGACTCAAAATTAGAAATGAGAAAGGAGAAGTAACAACTGACACTGCAGAAATACAAAAGATCATGAGAGATTACTACAAGCAACTCTATGCCAATAAAATGGACAACCTGGAAGAAATGGACAAATTCTTAGAAATGCACAACCTGCCAAGACCGAATCAGGAAGAAATAGAAAATATGAACAGACCAATCACAAGCACTGAAATTGAAACTGTAATTAAAAATCTTCCAACAAACAAAAGCCCAGGACCAGATGGCTTCACAGGTGAATTCTATCAAACATTTAGAAAAGAGCTAACACCTATCCTTCTCAAACTCTTCCAAAATATAGCAGAGGGAGGAACACTCCCAAATTCATTCAACGAGGCCACTATCACCTTGATACCAAAACCAGACAAGGATGTCACAAAGAAAGAAAACTACAGGCCAATATCACTGATGAACATAGATGCAAAAATCCTCAACAAAATAGTAGCAAACAGAATCCAACAGCACATTAAAAGGATCATACACCATGATCAAGTAGGGTTTATTCCAAGAATGCAAGGATTCTTCAATAAACACACATCAATCAATGTGATAAACCATATTAACAAATTGAAGGAGAAAAACCATATGATCATCTCAATAGATGCAGAGAAAGGTTTCGACAAAATTCAACACCCATTTATGATAAAAACTCTGCAGAAAGTAGGCATAGAGGGAACTTTCCTCAACAAAATTAAGGCCATATATGACAAACCCACAGCCAACATCATCCTCAATGGTGAGAAACTGAAAGCATTTCCACTAAGATCAGGAACAAGACAAGGTTGCCCACTCTCACCACTCTTATTCAACATAGTTTTGGAAGTTGTAACCAGAGCAATCAGATAAGAAAAGGAAATAAAAGGAATCCAAATCGGAAAAGAAGAAGTAAAGCTGTCACTGTTTGCAGATGACAGGATACTATACATAGAGAATCCTAAAGATGCTACCAGAAAACTACTAGAGCTAATCAATGAATTGGGTAAAGTAGCAGGATACAAAATTAATGCACAGAAATCTCTGGCATTCCTATACACTAATGATGAAACATCTGAAAGTGAAATCAAGAAAACACTCCCACTTACCATTGCAACAAAAAGAATAAAATATCTAGGAATAAACCTACCTAAGGAGACAAAAAACCTGTATGCAGAAAATTATAAGACAATGATGAAAGAAATTAAAGATGATACAAATAGATAGAGAGATATACCATGTCCTTGGAGTGAAAGAATCAACATTGTGAAAATGACTCTACTACCCAAAGCAATCTACAGATTCAATGCAATCCCTATCAAATTACCACTGGCATTTTTCACAGGACTAGAACAAAAAAATTCACAATTTGTATGGAAACACAGAAGACTCCGAATAGCCAAAGCAATCTTGAGAACGAAAAACGGAGCTGGAGGAATCAGGCTGCCTGACTTCAGACTATACTACAAAGCTACAGTAATCAAGACAGTATGGTACTGGCACAAAAACAGAAAGAACAATGGAACAGGATAGAAAGCCCAGAGATAAACCCACACACATATGGTCACCTTATCTTTGATAAAGGAGGCAGGAATGTACAGTGGAGAAAGGACAGCCTCTTCAACAAGTGGTGCTGGGAAAACTAGTCAGGTACATGTAAAAGTATGAGATTAGATCACTCCCTAACACCATACACAAAAGTACGCTCAAAATGGATTAAAGACCTAAATGTAAGGCCAGAAACTCTCAAACTCTTAGAGGAAAACATAGGCAGAACACTCTATGACATAAATCACAGCAAGATCCTTTTTGACCCACCTCCTAGGGAAATGGAAATAAACAAATGGGACCTAATGAAACTTAGAAGCTTTTGCACAGCAAAGGAAACCATAAACAAGACCAAAAGACAACCCTCAGAATGGGAGAAAATATTTGCAAATGAAGCAACTGACAAAGGATTAATCTCCAAAATTTATAAGCAGCTCATGTAGCTCAATAACAAAAAGCAAACAATCCAATCCAATAATGGGCAGAAGACCTAAATAGACATTTCTCCAAAGAAGATATACAGACTGCCAACAAACACATGAAAGAATGCTCAACATCATTAATCATTAGAGAAATGCAAATCAAAACTACAATGAGATATCATCTCACACCAGTCAGAATGGCCATCATCAAAAAATGCTGGAGAGGGTGTGGAGAAAAGGGAACCCTCTTGCACTGTTGGTGGGAATGTAAATTGATACAGCCACTGGGTAGAACAGTATGGAGGTTCCTTAAAAAACTACAAATAGAACTACCATATGACCCAGCAATCCCACTACTGGGCATATACCCTGAGAAAACCAAAATTCAAAAAGAGTCATGTACCAAAATGTTCATTGCAGCTCTATTTACAATAGCCTGGAGATGGAAACAACCTAAGTGTCCATCATCAGATGAATGGATAAAGAAGGTGTGGCACATATATACAATGGAATATTACTCAGCCATAAAAAGAAATGAAATTGAGCTATTTGTAATGAGGTGGATAGACCTAGAGTCTGTCATACAGAATGAAGTAAGTCAGAAAGAGAAAGACAAATACCATATGCTAACACATATATATGGAATTTAAGAAAAAAAAATGTCATGAAGAACCTAGGGGTAACACAGGAATAAAGACACAGACTTAGTAGAGAATGGAGTTGAGGATATGGGGAGGGGGAAGGGTAAGCTGTGACAAAGCGAGAGAGAGGCATGGACATATATACACTACCAAACGTAAGGTAGATAGCTAGTGGGAAGCAGCCGCATAGCACAGGGAGATCAGCTCAGTGCTTTGTGACCACCTGGAGGGGTGGGATAGGGAGGGTGGGAGGGAGGGATACGCAAGAGGGAAGAGATATGGGAACATATGTGTATGTATAACTGATTCACTTTGTTATAAAGCAGAAACTAACACACCATTGTAAAGCAATTATACTCCAATAAAGATGTAAAAAAACAAAAAAAAAATAGAAATAATAAATGCTGGAGAGGGTGTGGAGAAAAGGGAGTACTCTTGCACTGCTGGTGGGAATATGAATTCTTACAGCCACTATGGAGAACAGTATGGAGGTTCCTTTAAAAACTACAAATAGAACTACCATATGACTCAGCAATCCCACTACTGGGCATATACCCTGAGAAAACCATAATTCAAAAAGAGTCATGTATCAAAATGTTCATTGTAACTCTATTTACAATAGCCCGGAGATGGAAGCAACCTAAGTGTCCAACATCGGATGAATGGATAAAGAAGATGTGGCACATATATCTAGTGGAATATTACTCAGCCATAAAAAGAAATGAAATCGAGTTTTTTGTAGTGAGGTGGATGGACTTAGAGTCTGTCATACAGAGTAAAGTAAGGCAGAAAGAGAAAGACAAATACCGTATGCTAACACATGTATATGGAATCTAAGAAAAAAAAAATGTCATGAAGTAGTTAGGGGTAAGACAGGAATAAAGACACAGACCTACTAGAGAATGGACTTGAGGATATGGGGAAGGGGAGGCTGTGACAAAGTGAGAGAGTGGCATCCACATATATACACTACCAAACGTAAAATAGATAGCTAGTGGGAAGCAGCCGCGTAGCACAGGGAGATCAGCTCTGTGCTTTGTGACCACCTAGAGGGGTGGGATAGGGAAAGTGGGAGGGAGGGAGACGCAAGAGGGAAGAGATATAGGAACATATGTATATGTATAACTGATTCACTTTGTTATAAAGGGGAAACTAACACACCATTGTAAAGCAATTATACTCCAATAAAGATGTTTAAAAAACAATTACTTAGTAGAAGTGACAGGGTTTTTTTTAACCTAAATATTTTTTAAGTACCAAATTTGTCATTCCTGAAAGTTATATGTTACTAACTGTAAAATCACTTTATCGCAGCAGTAAAAGAAATGAAGTATTTTTAGCCAATGTTTTTCAATAAATCAGGAACTTTGTATTAAATCCACATTTTATTTACTTAAAAAAAACTTACACTAAAAATCTATCAACATATATTTGAAATACATAGATTTCAGCAACACCTGTAAGAGCAAAAGATTGGAAACAACTCAGATATCAGATATTCAATAGAGGATGGGATAAATTAACTTTGATATATTCATATTCTTGAATAGTATGCAACTACGAAAAAGAATGAGGATGTATACCAAACACTGCTATGGAAAAAAAAACACAAACGTATAGAACAGTATATATAACAGCTATCTTTTGTGTAAAAAAAAAAAAGAGAAAAATAAGAATATAATTTATATTTGCTTTCATATGTGTAAATAAATTCTGGAAGATATGGATTTATATATCGAGGGGATATATATCCATTTACACGTATATCTGGATGGATAGATAGTTGATAACAGATATAATCTTTTACAGCTTATATCCTGTGGTTC
Organism: Tursiops truncatus; assembly: GCF_011762595.2. Lineage (NCBI taxonomy): Eukaryota > Metazoa > Chordata > Mammalia > Artiodactyla > Delphinidae > Tursiops > Tursiops truncatus. Next base: position 104,415,704 of record NC_047034.1, on the reverse strand, counting down.
TTTCTCTGATGCTATCTACTCATAGCCAAACCTCCAGTCTTAAATTCAATCAGAATTAAAGATGTATTATTCCAACATTCAAGTTGGAAAAATTCCCATAATTCTGCAACAGTAAACCAGCTATTGATGAATCCATAATTACCCAAATTCACTACATTCATACTTCTTGTGCATTTTCTCCCTCTTCCTATTCTTCAAGGTGTTGTAGCAACCCAGTTCTATACCTGAAGGATACTAGTTATATACTTGATGGAACAAGAGTGGAAAGGGACCTTTGACCATTCCCTCCTGGTAGCTCAACAAATAATCACTTAACCGAAGTCTATAGAATTTCACAACCAGAAAATGCTTTTTAGACACCTGTAATTATCTGAATTGATTTCAGAGAATGTGGCAACTTAAACTCCTGTGTTTATCTCTGCTCCCTCAAACACCCTACTAAAATTACAAAAGAGGAACCAAAAGCTATGAAACCCACAAAGACAAAGAAAACAGAAAAGGAGACAAAAACAGAAGAGAGAGCTCTTTCTATCTCACTTGTATATGAACAAGTTCTCGCAAAGCAGAAAACTGAAGCCTGAGGCTATAGAGGGAAAAACTAACAAAAACCAACTTGCCACCAGAACCCCAGGAAAGCCAAGTTCAAGGCGCCAGGAATATTGGAAGGATAGTCTATATAAAGCTTTGTTCTTCAAAGTCTATGGACCAGTCAGTCACAAAGACCTCTCGAAAGCTTGTTAGAAATGCAGGATTCCAGGCCCCACTCCAGACCTACTGAATCAGGGCCTATACTTGAACTAGATTCCCAGGTGATTTGTAAACACATTAAAGTTTGAGAGGCATTGATTTAAAAGGGGTTCAATTCCCAGAACTCCTCCTATAGCCCACAGCGTCATGAAACTGCTCCCTCCCACCCCAGCAGAAGATAAGAGGTTTTTCTCCTCAGCAAGGTTGAACCCGAGAGCTCCCAGACTCAGGAACACTGACATAGCTGAAGACAGGAGTGACATGACAAAGATCTGGGCCTCTGCTCAAATCTGCACCGTGGAAAACAAGGCCCACTGTACCCTTAATCTGTCCAGCTCTCCAAGGCCTAGCAACAGGCTTCCATTCCCAAGTAGAACATTAGAAATTTCCAAATAGCCCAAAAGGGAAGACCTACACATAGTGACATACTAACATTTTGGAATTCCCAATAAAAGAGTCAGTTCATCACTTTATCATCTCTCCAGTAAAGAGATCAAGACACACAAATCTGGTCCAAATCAAGAGAAGCAGGGCAGTGTTTTAAGTAGTGTCATTCTGTCTCTGAGATTAATCTCTGGCCCACCACCCATAGTAAAAACAGCAATTGCTCCAACCCATTGATAATGGCTATGACACTCAGACAGGAAAAAAAGATATAATTTATTCACAGGTGTGGGAGGGGAGACAGTCATATAGGTGATAACTCTATACTATGAGTCTATATTTACTGAGAACTGGTTTGTTCTTTCCCTATACTATCTCAATTCAGTCCTCACAATTGAGGTAAACACTACTATTATCCCTTTCCACAGATGAGGAATTTGAAAGTTAGAGGGATTAAGTAGACTAACAAATAAAATGTCAGACTGAATGTACACCTACCTCTTTTGCTCCCTCCAGAAAAATCACTTATTTTTTTTATTGGAGTAGTGTTGCTTTACAATATTGTGTTAGTTTATACTGTACAGCAAAGTGAATCAGCTATACGTATACATATATCCTCTCCTTTTTAGATTTCCTTCTCATTTAGGTCACCACAGAGCACTGAGTAGAGTTCCCTGTGCTATATAGTAGGTTCTCAATAGTTATCTATAGACATGGATGGACCTAGAGACTGTCATACAGAGTGAAGTAAGTCAGAAAGAGAAAAATATCATATATTAACGCATATATGTGGAATCTGAAAAAATTGGTATAGACGATCTTATTTACAAAGCAAAAAAATCACTTATTTTAAGTGAGATAAGGTAATCAGGAAAGGTGGCAATATTTTTGGAAACTGGTAAATAAACCGAGAATGGTAAATGAGTTAGCAGACCCTACAACACTGACTCTTAAACTAGTAGTAAGGAAAGCAGTGAACCAACAAAATTTATAAAGCAGCATCCCTGCAATGATTGAGAATTAGAATTCCAGGTCCTTCTGTAAGTGAAGGTGAAGTGGGGAAAGTGACTACAAATAAGAAGGACTGTCTGAAACATTTTTTTAAGAAGCATTCGGATCCCTGCATCTCCTCCTCGACACCTGCCCCTCTCTCATCTAGGAAAAAAGATGACATTCATTCTTGGGTGGGGGGGAAGGGAACAGGGTTGGTAACAGGGTCCTTGATCTGGAGACACCAGGTCCAGTTAAGCACAGTACAGGAGTGCTGTACTTAAAATAGACTTATCTCCTTGGCTCTCAGAACACTGGAAGTCAGGCATTCACCCTCCAGGCAGAAGATTGTAGGCATCTTTATAACCCCACTAGAGCCTGACTAGTCCAAGAGGAAAGTCCTAAAAACACTGACACTAGAGGCTCTCCAGTAAACCAATCTCTCTCCAGGGAAGTAATAGTAGCAAGCTGTGCTCATGGGCTTAGAACTGCCAAGTGACTTTAAATTACATGCAATTACTCACTACAGGATTGGCAAAGCTCCGAATATGTCATAGTACCTAATATTGGCTAGAATATAGGGTAACAGACTCACTCATACACCATTCCCTCAGAATGTAAATTGGTGTATCCTCTTTGGAAAGCAATTTGACTATACGTTTCACAGCAATTTAACCCTCAGGAATTTAACCCTCAGCAATTTCATTAGCAATTTACTTGCAAAAATACGAGGCTATATGTGCAAAGATGTTCACTGAAGCATTGTGTATCATAAAAACTGGAAGAAAAAAGTTAAAAAAACCATCAATTTAAAAATGATTTAAGGACTTCCCTGGTGGTGCAGTGGTTAAGAATCCACCTGCCAGTGCAGGGGACATGGGTTCGAGTCCTGGTCCAGGAAGATCCCACATGCCATGAAGCAACTAAACCCTTGCGCCACAACTACTGAGCCTGTGCTCTAGAGCCCATGAGCCACAACTACTGAGCCCACGTGCCACAACTACTGAAGCCTATGCACCCTAGAGCCTGTGCTCCGCAACAAGAGAAGCCACCGCAATAAGCCTGCACACCGCAACAAAGAGTAGCCCCTGCTCACCACAACTAGAGAAAGCCCACGCGCAGCAATGAAGACCCAACACAGCCAAAAATAAATAAATAAATAAATAAATTTTTAAAAATGAGTTAAGAAATTAGGTCCATTCATAAAATGGAATACTATACAACCATTAAAAAGAATGAAGTAGATCTATATGTGTTGATATGGAATGATCTCCAAGATAATACTGAAGAGTAAAAACAAATAATGTGCAGAAGAATAAATATAATATACTGCCATTTCTATTTAAAATATGTATATTTATATTTATACACACACATATTTGTACACACACTCATATCTATGCTTGTACTTGGAAAGAAAATGTTGAGTGCACTTCTGAAAATTGTTAACAATAGCAACATCTGGAGGGAGGAATTGTGGGTCTAGGATGGGACGAAGATGTTTTCTATTGTATACATGTGATTGATTTGTTTACCACATGTATGTATTTTCCTATTTAAAAAACAAACAAAATACTGAAACATGTTTTTAGAAGTTGTATATCTTTATCTGAAGCATTAGCTATTATTAGAAATAAAATATTCCCAAATCTATATCCTAGACCTAGAATTCTCTAAGTTAAAATTCAACAAGTCTAAATCTAAGCTCCTGGTCTGGCCATCTCACCCACAACTACCACCACCATCCAACATGTTTCTGTTCCTAAACTGCCTGATTTGACCATACCTCATGTTGAGTCAGAAACCTGGAAGTTAACACAAGACTCCAACTTTTCCCTTACCTCCTACCTCCAGTCACCAAATGATATCAATTCTACCTCCTAAATTGCTCACAATCTATACCGAACCAGCCATCCCCTCTACTTTAATTAACACGGTGATCATACCTCCTTCAGATTGCGCTAATATCCTTCTTACTAACTCTGCAGCCAGTATCTCTTGAACCTATATTCCACACAACTGCCAAGGTGATCTCTCAATAGCCCCAATGTGATCAGCCATTTCCCTGCTTAAAATCCTTCAATAGTTCTTCATCTTCTTGTCATATAACTGTGATCTGGCCCCTGCCTGCCTCATCTGCCACTTCTCTGCTCTTTCTTTCCCTTACTCCTCAACAACACAAACCTGCCACTCCAAACACCTGCCCGCTCCCAATTTTAAAACGTGGAGCGCATGCTGTTCCCTCTTCCTGAAGTGCTTTTGTCCCCTCCTCTACTTAACTCTCATTATTCCTTACTGTCGTTTCACTTGGTACCACTACTCTGATTATGAACCTCTTTATATTATCTCTTTTATTGTCTTATCTTTGAATTCTATCACAGTTCCAGGTAAATAATGAGGTCTCAGTAAATATTTGTTGAATAAATGAAGCAAACTAGAAAAACCAGGTATCATTCTCATGAAGGTAATGACAACTCCTCCAGCCTAAAATAAGGTCTTCCTTGAAAACAGTGATTCTTGTCAATGCATTTTTTGATTCTTGTCGATGTAACTTGCTCTCCTAAGTTCCATCTTAAAAATACCTTTGGTGAATAATGTTTTCATGCTGTCTTAAAAATTAAAGCAACCACATACATAGGGAAGCCCACTGAGAGGCACTAACAATGAGATATGACAAAATTAGTTTAAATGGCTCAAGTAAGGAAGTAATGGTTTTCAACCAACTAAGGTTAATATAAATAAATTGTAAAATATTAAAGAACAGTTTACAGTCTACCTGTAGTTAATACTTAAAACTGCTGCAATGTCAATAAAAGAAAAACTCCAATTCATTTAACCTAGGAAAGATTACAGGTCATAGTAAACATGTTTGCTGAACAATGGAATCAAGAAAAGAAAATTCAAACTATATAAAGCCCTCATGTGGAATGTAAAACATTCAAACTTCAACTCATTTTCCTGTTGCCTAAATGTCCTGTACTTGCAAAAACACCTTGACAGTTTTCTTTTGTATACAAATTTTATTTACCTGAATTATTAATGCTGCTTTTGTATGTGCCCATACCTTAATTTTTCTCTCTTCATTCACCTGTCATAAGTGTTTGATTCACATTTCAGGAGATGATGAACAAAATATTTCTTTGGGAAACTGGGTAGTTTTTGTATTGGTAAGAGATTATTCTGTTTTCCCAGTATTTTTTTTAAATGAGCATTTCTCCTTTTTTATAAACTGTCAGGCACTGAAATTATACTTTAAACTGTATTTAATGGGTAAAAGACTTTAAAGTATGGATTGTGTGGTAGAAAATATGGTACACAGAGACTCCAGGGAGCAAGCAATTCACAATATGAAATATGTGCCTTCAGGAAAACTTCCTCAGGCTAATAATAGCAAACAGCAATTAGTATTGTTCATCAAAGTATTATTTTAGTTGTACAGCTAAAATCTTCATGTTTACTAGCACACAATGTCTATGCTAAATCCTGTTTGATTTAGCCAGAAGTTTTGTTAAAGCAAAAGTGGATAGAAATACTCAAGGGTTGAGATTATAGCAAGACAAACTACTCGACTTTAATTGAAAAGGAAGGGGGTGATCTTTTAAAAGATCTTCAGATCTTTTAAAAAAATGTACTTGCAGTTTTCTCTGTTTCATTTTACAATAAACTAAACTGTAATTACTGAAAGGAAAGGGATAGCAAGTATGTTTTTGCAAAAGTTTCTTGCAACTCTAAGGAAGAACAATGCCTCACCAACTCCCACTGAAATCACAAAGATTTACGAGGCTGTATGTACAAACACCCTACGATTTCAAACAGACAAGCTCATCAGAAAGAAAAAAGTTTTGTCTTTTGATTTCTTTTAGAATGATAAAATGAAAGGGACAACAATACATATTTTAAGTCCTGTGAATTCACAATGGGGCTTTAGAATAAAGAGGTAAAAACCTTTGAACTAACAAAGGCCCATCACCGTGCAATTTTTTTTCTCACAAGCACCTTGTAAAGGAAATTACGCTAGATGGAGGGACCAGCTGGCTTCTGCCACTGCACCTTTAGTAACAACCCATTTCCAGACTGCATCAATCCAGCCAAAATGGACCACATCACTGACGCCTCTTGGACCTCTCGTCTTATCATATAGAGCTGGTTTTAGTCCAATGCCCCAAGAAAGCATTCACTCACTGGCTCACATCTGAGTGTCTCTTTGAACTGGCCCAAAGCCTGAAATGTACAGGCTGCATTAAGTTGATTAAAGTCATCCCAGAGACTACCTAGGCTTTTACACTGCCCTTAGATTAAAGATAAAAAAAAAAAAAAGCCCCCTTCCTCTGAGGAATTTTCAGTTTTGGTTGGGGAGGTAATTTGGTTGAGGCGTTGGGTTTTCTGAATTTTTTTTATTTTCTGCTGGTTTCACTTTATTTTCTCTGTAATTTTCAGAGGTCAACAAAAACACAAAGGCTCTTATGTCAGAAAAAGAGAGGAGGCTTTTACTACCACAAATGATTTCTAACTACTCCTTTGTTCCAAAAAGACAGCAGTTACAGCTGCTGAAATTTCAGAAGCCATTACTGCATCCTGATAAAGCATGATCTTGGGTCTTAGAAGAAGAGCCTTACGTAAGTATCAGTAAGTTCCCTAAATGTAACTGGATGGAAATGAACTCTTCAGTCAAATTCAAAATCTAAAGGAAAAACAGGAGGCCAAAAAAAATTAAATAGTCTATGTGTAAACCAACTATAAACACATGAAAGAATCAAGGAAGTGAAATGGGACACAGCACAATCTGAGTATCTATTTTCTACCATATCAGGAAAAGGTAAAGCATAATGGTTAAGAACATGGGTACAAGAGTTGAACTCCCAGGTTATTTAACTGGTTTCACCAATTGTGTGACCTTGGGGAAGTTACTCAACCTCAAAAGCTCAGTTTTCTTACCTGTAAAAATGGGGATGATAATAGTATCTACCTCACTAGGCTATAAAAAAAGAGTTTAGGGGCTTCCCTGGTGGCGCAGTGGTTGGGAGTCCGCCTGCCGGTGCAGGGGACGCAGGTTCGTGCCCCGGTCCGGGAGGATCCCGCATGCCGCGGAGCGGCTGGGCCCGTGAGCCACGGCCGCTGAGCCTGCGCGTCTGGAGCCTGTGCTCCGCAACGGGAGGGGCCACAGCGGTGAGAGGCCCGCGTATCCCAAAAAAAAAAAAAAAAAAGAGTTTAAAAGTGTCAAGTATTTAGCACAATACCTGGCATATAGTACATGTACTCAATACATTTTAACAATTATTGTTATTCCATGTGATATATCTTTAGAAATTGCATACAGTATGGTTTGGGATTCTAGATTTAGTCCAAAAGATCTGGATTTTAGTTCTGGTTCTGCCGTTTACTTGCTGTGTAATTACAAGCAAGTTTTGAAGCCTCAGTATCTTCATCTGTAAAATGAGGGAGTTGTTACACCAGGTTAGAGATTTGTGTGTCCAAATTCCTTCTCAACAGCACTGCTCTATATGACCAAAATTGGATTACTGCTGCTTTTCCAAATCCTGTTCCATTTGGCCAAAAGTTTTATTTCTCTTTCCTAACCCCACATTTCAATAAATGTGCCCATTTCAGAAAATAGCATAGCCTTTCATCAAGCTATTCAAGACAAAAACCTTGAAATCATCCTTGATACCTCACTTTTTTTCATATCCCTTATCATATCCAATGTCAATCCTATTAGTACCTACCCACAGTATATATCCAGAATTTGACTACTTCATCTTACATCTACAGTTGTCTTTGTAGTCCAATTCATCATCATCTCTGACATGGATTACTGTGATAGCCTCCTTCCTGTTGGATTGCTCCCTTACAATTATGAAGTAGCCCTCTTATCTCTAATAATGCCTCTCAACTTACAGGTCTACTTTGTCTGATATCAGTAAAGCTGTAACAGCTTTCTTTCACTTAGTGTCCTTAAGCTTATCTTTCCCTATCCATTTACTTTTAACCTTTCTATGTCCTTGAATATTTGCATCCTTTATACTTTGTGAGCAGCATATAGTTGAGTTTGCATTTTTATCCAGTCTTACAATCTCACTCTTCTACGTGGAGTATTTAGTTCATTTACTTCCAATGCAATTACTGCTATAGTAGGTTTACAGATATGACTTTACCATTTGTTTTCTATTTTACTCTGTTTTATATTCTTTTTATTCTCCTTTCTTTCATTTGTTGGATTAATCAAATATATTTTTCATCTTTTCCTCTGTTAATTGTTATACTATTTTTTTTCATTGCTCTTGTATAGATTACATAGATCAGCCGTCCCCAAACGTTTTGGCACCAGGGACAGGTCCCGTGGAAGACAATTTTTCCATGGACTGGGGGTGGGGTTCAGGTGGTAATGTGAGCAATGGGGAGCGGGCAGATGAAGCTTTGCTTACTGGCCCATCACTCGCTTCCTGCTGTGTGGCCCCTTTCCTAACGGGCCATGGACCAGTACCGGTCTGCAGCCTGGGGGCTGGGGACCCCTGACATTGATTATATCATGCATACTTGAGTTACTACATTCTAGTATAAATTATTACTTCCCAACACTGCTATAACCTTAGAATACTTTAATTCTATTTATCCTCTCCTGCTTTTTGCATTATTTTTATCATGCATTTAACTATATATCAATTTAAGACTCCAAAAGTCATTACTGTTATTGTTCTATACAGTCAATATTCATTTATACTTACCTACATATTTGCCCTTTCTTGTGTTCTTCATTCCTTCTTGAATTTATATACTTCTCTCTGAAGAACTCCCTTAACTATTTCTTTTGGTATAGGCCTGGTGGGGAAAAAAATCCCTCCATTTTTATTTGTCTGAAAACTTCTTTATTTCACTTTAATTTTTCAAATGTATTTTCACCAGGTATTGAATTTTATCAGTTATTTTCTCTCAACAAGCAAGGTGCCATCCCATTGCCTTCTGACTTCCATAGTCTCAGTTGAGAAGTCATATGTAAGTCTTACTGATGTTCCTATAAAAGTAATGTCATTCTCTGGCTGAATTTAAAACTTTCTCCACTTATTAGATTTTTAGCAGTTTTATAAATGTGATGCCAGATATCATTTTCACTGTATTTATACCACCTAAATCTATGGATTTGTGTCTTTAATAGTTTTAGAAAATTGTTATCCATTAACTCTTTGATTATTACTTAAAGTCTATTCTCTCTTCCTCTCCTTCTGGGACTTCAATTATATGTCCTTTTCAGAATGTTCCACATTGCTCTTACCTGTCTTTCCATTATTTTTCTCTCTGTGCTTATGCTTGGATATTTTCTATTAACCTGTTCTCTGACCAAAAACAAAAACCATAGAGCCTTCAGATGATGTTATCTTCCACCAGAAAGGCTTTCCTCTCTGAGATCAGCAAGGACAGCTACTAGGTGAACTAATATTCTCAAGCCAATGAGGGACATAGCTGGATTGGGACTGTGATCATTTTGGTAAAATTCAATCTAGTTATGCTTGACCCTAGATGGCTTTCTAGGGCTTTTAACTGTAAACTGGAAGGACTTTGATTTCCCAAATCTGAAAGACAGAGGGAGATTCAGTTCTGCCCTTCAGAGGTTTACAGCTTAGTTCTTTATCTTCCTACTCCACACAGCTTCAAATGTGGCAAATGTCTTGAAGGCAAGATCAGTTATGTATCTGAGACTCCTTAAGTCTCCAATTTCATTATTCCAGCCCCCCAAAAGTCAAAATTTCTGCTGGCTTCTCTGTTTCACAGGAATGGTCTTCTGCCACAGGTCAGGTCTAGACTTTTGACCTCTAGATGCACCCAGAGTTAGTAAATGTCTCAGATGAAAAGTACCTGTGAATCAATTCACCACTCCTTCTAGGGATTTCATCCCTTGTCTATTTTGTTTTGGAGCCTCCTCCCTGGAAGAGTCATTGTTTCCTAAGCATCAGAAGACTATAAGATATTTCACTCTACTTTTCAGGAACTTTCAAACAGCTTTTTAATCTCCTGTGAAGCCTCAAAGTTCAGCAGGTGTCTTATGGGGAAAATTGGCCATGCATCTGTGATCCCTCCAGTCTTGAATTTTGTCACTCTGTCTCCACATAACCACTAAAGCCTTTATTTACCCAGAAGTAGCCTTCAGCCTGGGCCAAATTCTGATCCTTAGGCCATGCCCAGGATCATCAAATGCCCTCAGGGGGAAAATGGCTCCTGCATCAGCTTCCCTCTTTGAAATTAGAGTCCATCTTGTCCTCATTCTTCCCATAGCTCTCTGGTGCTTTTTAAGTTATGTTTTGAAATTTATCCAGATTTTTCTAATTATTTTCAGCAGGAACATTGTCTTGCCACAACCTATTGCATCATGCTCACAGGTAGAAAATTACCTAAAGCTCCTAATAGCCTTTGCTGCTTCCACTCTGGCCACACTGTAGGCTACTGGCCACACAGAAAGCCAGGATGATTCTTTTAAATCACAAATCAGATCATATCACAACCACTTCACTTATAATAAAATCCAAACTCCTTATCATGCCTCCAAAGACCTATGTGTTCTTGCCCTGGTACTTCTCTGACCTCATCTCTTAGCTTTCTCCTCCTTGTTCACTGTGTTCCAGAACACTGAACAGAATTTAACTACTAGATATATATTGTGGGTAGGTGTTCCTGCTCTTCTAGTTATTTTTCAAGCATGCTCACTGGAAATCTGTTCTTGTCCCCTGCCCCACTCTACCTCATAATAGAAGCTCTAGAAGCCCAGAGACTTTGTCTAATTTTTCAACCATTTTACTCCCAGCACCTGAAAGAGTGCCTGGCCATATCATAAGTGCTGGATGAATATTCACTTAATAAATGAATGAATGAAATTGAAGCTGCCTTGGCTGAAATGTGGCTGGGGTTCTGAAGTCCTGCCTAACAACCTCCTCTTACCGCCTATGATAGCCTAGATAATTGAGAAGTAACTACATATTTTTTAATGAAAATTTAATTAAATTCTTATAGGAACCCTGAAACATGTCCAAAGCAGGTGGGGTTTCAAGTATCACACTTTGAAAATCAAGTGGATCACTAAGATTCCTTCTAGTTCTAATAATCTAGTCAAAAATAACATGTTAGGAGAAAAGCTGAAGCTGAATATCCTAACAGGGCTACTTCACTGATAATTTTTTTTTAACAAGAAAAATATATGTCCTTTGATGACATAATAATCAAGAAGCTGAATATTAAAGGCAAAAAGATCAATAACTATGTACTTACTTTGTAGCTCCTACTTATTTTCTGATGAAACCTTTTCACTTTAGTGCCAGGTTTTGGGAATCCAATCAAAATTAATTCTAGGATTCCCTCTGAACAAAAAGGACACTCTTCTCCAGAATGCATTAGAGTCCACACAACTAGATATGCTTGTGGCAATTTCATGTGTGTAGCTTAAATTTTTGCAGTTTTGCAATTTGGGTTCATTAAAAGCTTAGGCACAGAGTTATACAAATTTCATTTGCAGACGAAAAGGAAAAAAATAAAGTGTTCCCACTGACCTATGCTCTACTTTCCCTGGAGATGAAAAAGGATTTTGTGTTTATGGAACTTCACAAAAGTAATGACTACAAAAGGACCAAACAACTCTAGTCTCTGGAAAGAACTGCATTTCATCAAAAGAGGTCACTAGTAATCGTTCACACAGACCTGGTATTTTCTTCCCACCTCTAAAAAGTATCAATTTGCTCTCTGTCTCTGGGCAACTTCCCCATTATTCCTCAAGACAAGATTTCCCTGAAGTATCAGCTCAGAAGGCACAAAAGTTGTTGGCTATACCTTTGGTACCTGTCCCTTTTCACTGTGATACATATCTTTCATGATTCCATTACCCCAAGTAAGGCATGATTTGGCTTTATTTGCTTCAATAACATTAGAAGAATGAGCTACTATAAAGACAAAACTGAGCTCAAACTTAAAATGAACCATAAGTACCTTAGACAATGGAAAAATTATTTAGGGACAACCTAAATCCATGACCGGAAGGCAAATTCTTTCATGGGTAAGATAATGCAAATTTTCTCTGGTGTTGTTCTTAGCTCAACTTATTAGCATCATCAAATATCATTGTAACACACTCATAGGCCACGACTAATACTCTACATCTAAAAGAAAAGTTCAGGGTAATTTGAGATTTACACAAATTCTACTTACTTTTCACAATTACCCTTGATGAGTTTAACTTCTAGGTATTCTTGCTAAATATAGGTAATTATCAAATAAAACACCTGAGAATTTTTCATGCTAGCAGAGCTAGATTTCTCAGAGACAAAGATGATTTCTCTTCACATTAGCCTTTAGGATTCAGATACTTAACATGCTTCTTACTTCTGGGATCAGATCAAAGTTGAAAATACTTTTGTCTGTAGATTTTTAAGGATCATGATGACCAAATAAATAAAAACTGTTACTTTTCACTTCTGAGCCTTAGCGTATAATTCAGAAGTTTCAAATGCTGGCCAGCAGACCAAATCCAACATATAGATGACTTTTATTTGACCCACACGGTGGGGTTTTTTTTTAATTTGAATTCATTGCCAACACTTAAAGATCAAGAAATGTCACTTTAAAAATCCACACGCCCAGCTTCTCTTGAAAAAGACTGTGATCGGCTATGCCTTGCACAGAGAATCAGCCTAAACGGTAAATGGGGCTGACATCCAACAGGCACTCATTTGCCACGCCAGGTATATATCCACCAAAAGGAAGGAGTATCGTTTTAATTTGCACAAAGGTGCTATATAGTCTAGCAATGACACTATCCTTGGGTCCTCACACACACACAGAAGCAATCACCTGGAAGATTTAGGCAAAGGATGTAAGTCTGAATTTACTACAGTACCCACCACTCCTTATTATTACCCTCTTGCTCCACCATACTATGAGACCTGCCTGGTTTCTTTGTAGACATTTGAGTTTACAGCTTTTGGTCAGCATCAAAAGGAAATAATACTTTTGATTTATTCATCTACATAACCTAAGTTTAGATTCACTTTGCAGAGGTAGGTTGTTCAGCTCCTGATACCAATGCAAAAACTTAGCAGTTAGGCTTTACAATCATATAGACCTTGGTAGCTGTCTAACATTGGGAAAGTTATGGGACTTGCCTAAAATTTCCTTATCTGGAAAATTAGACTAATATTACCTACTTTGTACGTTTGCAAATTAAAATGCAGATTAAATGAGATGACATGTAACATAATGCTTAGTGTGTGTTAGGTATTTTTTAAGGTAATTTCATATTAACTGCTGAAATAATACCCTCATCCTGACCCTGAAGCAGAAACCTTATCAGTTATTTCTGGAATCATGAATATTTGTTCAAACTTATTAGACTATAAAGCATAAAGAATGAAGGTGGGGACCATGTCTACTTTTCATCATTCTCTCCTCAACACTCTCACATAGTAGGAACTTTAAACTTGTTAGTAGAACAGACGAATGAATGAAATTACTGTCCAGGCTGCAATGGGAACTGGGAAAAGAGTAAGATCCTTCTTCTCCCTAATCCAGCCACACTTTCCAACATGAACCAGGGGATACAGTTAAGATAAGATTCTATGCCAAATGAAAGACAAATGAAAGATGCACTTGAACAATGTGAACAAAATTAAACATTTGCCTTGGGTTGACATAGATTGCCTGGACAATTAAACTGCATAATATCATAAGGCATTAAATCCAAAACCAGGGAGGGCCCAACCACCACCACCACCAAAAAAAAAAGCATAAGGAGGCTATTAATGGAAGCACTAATTCAGGGCATGTGATCCAGAAACCCATTACAAAAGAGCTGCAGACTGTTACTTCCCAAGTGGCCCCAGGAAAAATTTTAGGGTGACAGATGACTGGAAGATATATTTAAAGATAGGAATTTTTGGAGTCTACAGATGTCCCACAGGCAGTCAATAAAAGAATGGGCCAACGGCAGAGTTTAATGACTCTTGAACACTATCTCCTCCTTAAAATAATAAAAACAAAAAGCTGGTACACCCAGAAGACTAACTTACTCAATTGTCCTCTGTCTGCAAAAATACACTGAGACTGGCAGGATTTTCTCAACAGGGAAAACAAGGTAGTTGACATCCTCTAGTTATCAACTTGAATCTAAAATGTAAAGGCAAGTGAAATTTGGTTTTCCAAACCTTTTTGTATGACCACCTATCAGTATCATTCACCGTCCCACTTACTTTCCTTTGAAAACATGCAACACTGATATACTTTAGTGATCCAGGTTCCTGATTTTTATATTAGTACAACTGGAAAATGTGATGCTACCTCTCTGTGTGTAATGTAGCACAAAGGTATGCTCACTGAGGCATACAACCAGAATGTGTTGGTTCAGAGGGGAAAAAAAAAATCTCCTATCTCTGGCAAAATATTTTACACTAAAAACTATAGCTGTTCCAACACAAGACTTACTAAGTGATATACCTGGCTGGTGGCTTCATAAATACCTTATTGTACAAGGTCTGTTTTGATCTATCCTCTTTTTAAAGGATAATGAATTTTTTTAGCTGTTCAAAAACTAGGCAATTTGTGATCATATATTCCCTAATATGGAATGTTCCAGTGGCTTCACTATAATCACCTAGATCTTACGCTGTTAAAAAAAAATGAGTTAGATACTGCTACTTTGATACATAAATGCTTTGTTTTTAAGGAAAGAAAAGAGATTTTTCTATTTCTACCAGTGGAAGGGCTATGAGCAGAGCTGCCATTCGGTGACTCCTGTTACTTGAGTAGGTGCCTGTAAAGGGCCAGGTGGTGTTTATGCAGATGACTGAGCAAGTTACAATGTGTTCTTCCTTTTGGATAAAACATTAGTGTATCACATGTGACAAATCAGATGTTCATCTTCCGCACTTCTGCATTATTTTACATTGAGAATTAGATGACGTGCTGGCTTAGCTCTTTGCTTTTGTTTTGTTTTTTTTTCCCTTGAGAATAGTTCATAAATAAAGCTCTCTCTAAACTCTGCATAATCATAGTCTCACAGAATAGCTAACTAGCTAGGTATTATGATAATTACAACTGCATTGTACAATACAAGAGAAAAAGCACATGTTACATCTGCGTAACAAAAAGCACCCCATTCATGCACCTAGAGCCTGTGCTCCACAAGAGAAGCCACCACAAGGAGAAGCCCGTGCACCGCAACGAAGAGTAGCCCCCGCTAACCACAACTAGAGAAAGCCCGCGCACAGCAACGCAGACCCAACACAGCCAAAAATAAATAAATAACTAAATCCAGTGTCCAAGATTCTGAAGCATTTCCTCAAAGCCATTACCAGGAAAACGGGAGTTAACCGTAGGTATTTTATAAAACTCACATTGATTTCTTCTTTTAAAAGAATAAGGAGAAACATCTCCCCCCTCAAAAAAAGCACACCATTCATATACTCTAAGAGCTATCTACATATTATTCATTCCTATGCTCTTGATGTCAGGGAAAAACATCATCTTCTCATCTTGATGTCTTGAGATGAAGCACCTGATGCTCCTATGTCCAACTAGGAAATTAGCGTTTTCTGAGCACCAAAATGCAAGGCTCAAAACCATTCTCCACCATGCACAAAATAAATGTCTACCTCCAATCCAAAGGGGTGCATGTCTTTTGTAGATTACATTAAAAATTTTAAATCAGAGTTCCAAAATAATTTTTCAATATACGGATAACTTTCTCACCTACAGAATTAACAGTAGCATTGCCCCCACTTAGCATTATCATGCTTTCAAACCACTCTAACCACCCCCCCGGCTACTCTCCACAACACTACTATTTTGTCCAAGAAAAGACAGTCAGAGATTCCCCACAGATTTCCAATAAGAACAACTGAAAAATTAAGCTGTTTTGTGTGGCTGGTATCTTTATTTTCAGAGCTCCTGTTATGAATTAAAATAGCACTCTGTTGCTAGTGAGAAACTAATAGAGTAAGGCAAATGAATAGCTTAAGGGCTCTTAAAAGTTCTATTAATGCTCTTAATTCATGTATCCATTCAACAAATATTGAATTTCTACCATATGCAGTTCAAGATAAGACCTTTTTCACCAGGAGACAAAGAGGGAGGAGTTATAAATGCCATAAGAGAAATATGCTAATGAAATTTCAGAGGGTAGGTGGAATCAGAGAAGAATTTATGGAAAGCATAATGTTTTTAGCTGAGCCCTGGAGGAGAATAGATAGGCTGTAAGATGTGAAGAGTGGGTAGAAAGAAAGTGAGGTAGGAAGAAGGGGTCGTGATTCAAGTGATGTATTACTACTGTGTGGCCACCATTAATACTTTTATTATTTAAAGTAGTGATTAATATGGTTGATATATTTTATAAAATAAATTTGATATATTTTAAAATGTTGATTATTTATTATTAAAATGTTAATATATTAGCATTGTATTTTAATATATGTTGATATTTTAACATATTTTAATATATTTAATTTATTTTTACTAATAACTATTGACATAATTATTATTAAATGATAATAATTAATGTATTTAGTGATAATACCTATTACAATAGCTCCCATTTACAAAGCATTTTTCTTTATGCCATGCACTATTCTAAGATGTAGAGCCACTCAGTTAACTCTTACCACAATCATGCGAAGTAAGTACTATTAGTATTCTCATTTTACAAATAGAAAGGTAAGAAAGATTAAGTAACTTGCCCAAAGTCACTACAAGAAGGCGGAAGAGCTAGACTTTAACAATGTAGTCTGACTCCAGAGCCCATGCTCATACTGACTACGCTCTGCTACTGCAAGATTAAGGACCACAGGATCAAGTGATATAATACATTACAAATGCAGAATGTCATACTGTTCAGTTACTTTTCTACTTCTTTCTCTCATCCCTCCCTCCTTCCATCCCCCACCACATACAGTCATCTTCAACATCCTGTCTCTTCTACTTTCTCAATATCTCTAATCCACTCTCACTCCTCTTCCTACTGCCACTGACTTCAGGCTCTCTGCATCTCCTATCAGATTATTACTCGAGCTTCCCTTTTCCAATTCATTCTCTCTACCAGAAGTTATGGAATGTCATAAGAATTTGCGGGACAGGATATAAATAATTTGCTCCTGAGCATAGTTTAGGTTACAAGTTTGTAAAACACTTAACCATCGAGGGAGTTGAGTAAAAATAATATAATTTGCCAGAGTCACAGAGCTAGTAAGTCCAAGAGACTGGACTTAAATCCAGGCCCATCTGATTCTCAAATCACTACTCCATCCGCTAGACCACTCTGCTATCGTTTTTTGAACCCCAACTGTAAATTCAACACTGAGGTAGACACATTACATGCATTAAAATTAATTCTAATGGAGACTCCATGCAGAGTCTTCCCATAAAATCTCCTTTATAACCTTCCTTACAGCACTTTTTATGAGTATGTTTTGTAATATCATTATTCATATACAACTGAATCTTCCCCTACTCTCTGCAATATCAGTTCCTTTAAGTCAAGAAGGATAATATTCACCTTGATATCACCTCAAAACCTAGTAAAGTGTCTTAACACATGCCAGTCACTCAACAAATGATTCCTGAATAAGTAAACACACAGTGGTCTTGAATAATTCAGAAGCTGTTTCAGAATCATCATCATCAACATCACTCAGTATTACAGTATTGATAACATTAGTGAGGAAATAGAGAGCACTGGAATAACTAACTTCCACCTTAGGTTACTGTATTAGTTTTCTATTGCTGTGTAACCAATTACCACAAATTTAGCTACTTAAAACCACCTACACTTATAAATCTCACAGTTTCCATGGGCAGGATTCCAGGCACAGCTTAACTGGTTCCTCTGCTCAGGATCTAATAAAGCTGCTGCCATCTAAGCCATGCTGTGTATTTTTCTTGAGTTCACGTGGTCACTGGCAGAATTCAGTTCCTTGCTATTGTAGGTCTGATGTCCCCTCCTTCTTGCTGTCTGCCAGCTGAGGACCACTCAGCTTCTAGAGGCCCTTCAGTTCCTTGCCATGTGGGCTTCTCACAGTATAACAGCTTAATTCTTCAAGTCCAGCAGGAGAATCTCTCTCTCTCCAGAGTTAAAATTAAGTCCCATCTAATCAAGGGAGTTATTACCCATCACCTTTGCCATATAATATAACCTAATTAAAGGAGTGACTATCTTATAGTCACAGGTCCCATTCATGCTCAAGAGGAGGGGATTATACAGGGCATGTGCACCAGGAAATCTTGAAGGCTGTCTCAGAATTCTGCTGGCCACAGTGTATTCCCAGAAGCAGATCCCAGGACAAGGACTGATGCGAAAGTTATTTCTTACGAAGTTTCCCAAGGAAAAAAAAGCGAGTAAAGCAATGGGGAAGTGGGCAGGGAAATTAAGGAAGCAAAGCAAGGATGCCAATATCCAACAGATCCCATAGGGGATAGCTTTAGCTCAATTCTACAAGGGAGCTGTGCAGACAGTTTAGGTTATACCTAAAGATTATCCATATCAGAACTGAGGGAGCTGGAGTATTACAGTCCTGTCTTGGCCACTGGTATCAGGGCAGCTCCCTGAAGATGTAAATCCCCACGCTTTTCAGATGCCCACAGGCAAACTAGACACCCACAGCCTAAGAACAGCATTCTGACAAAGTAGTGCAGGCTCTGGCTGTCAGGAGTGGACACCTCTGGGAGTCAACATGAACAAAACAGTAAAGGAATCTGAGGAAATAGTAGTGGGACACTAACATCATCTGCTACATAAACTTTTGATAAAAGTTTTAAAATATCACAGTGAAAATTACATCATTTGGTTGTAAAAAATTTACATGAATGCAATTACTCATTTAATGAAATTATGTAGACTTCTGGTTTTGGCAAGTTGATAGGCTAAGTTAATATGGACTCCACACACACACACAACACACACACACACACACACACACACACACACACACTAGAATCATATAGAAGTGCTGAATAAATCTGGAAAGAAGGAAGCTGGGAGAAAGCAATTCTTTAAACTTCTGTATGAAGCCTTGAGCTCACTCTCAATCTGAATATGCATGAAATCTACCAGAATTAGCACAGCAAAGGCTTTGAGAACTGAACTACAGTGTAGACCACCATGGAAGGTGTGCAAGTGGTGAAAACCAGAACAGCACTGCAAAGTCTTTAAAAACTAAACTGACATTAGAACTAAGCCCACAGAAACCAGGTCAGGACTTGAAGTCTAATAGTGCTGGTTGCTTGCTAAAAAAAAAAAAAAAGCCATTCTCCAGAAGATTTTAACTGAACCTGGAATCTCATAACACAGTATTCAAAAGGCCAAGAAGTAATCCAGAATTACTTGACATACAAAGAACTAGGAAAAGTTAAACAATTGAAAGGAAAGGGCAATCAACAGATACTAACATTGAAATGACTCCCAAAGTTGGAATTATCAAGCAAACAAAACAAAACAAACAACAACAACAACAAAATTATGGCAGCTATTACAACCACACCCCATGAAGTAAGGGCAAATAATCTAGAAACAAATGGAATGACAGACATTCTCATGAAAGAAACAGAACCTACAGAAGAAGAATTAAAAGAAAATTCTATAGCTGAAAAATACAGTAACAGAAATTTTAAAATACACCAGACTCAATAGTAGAATGGAGATGAAAGAAGAAAGAGTCAGTGAACTTGAAGATATCTCAGTAGAAATTATCCAATCTGAACAATAGAAAAAAGTTTAAAAATAAACAAAGCCTCAGAGACCATTGGAACAATATCAAAAGGTCTAACACTTATCTCATTGGAATCCCAGAAGGAGAGGAAAAAGAGAATGGTACAGAAAAATAATTGAATAATGACTAAAAATGCCCCAAATTTGGTGAAAGGCTTAAATTTATAGATCCAAGAACCTCAGTGAACCAAACAGGATAAACTTAAAGAAAACCACAGCCAGACATATCATAATGAAAATGCTGAACACCAGAGATAAACTTTTTAAATCTTGAAAGTAGCTAGGGGAAAATCACATTACATATTGGAGGTTGGGGAAGGGTGAAGGGGGATTTTAATTATTGTAGCTTTCTTATCAGAAACTATGGAGTCCATATATGTAAAACTGAATCACTTTGCTGTATACCTGAAACTAATACAACATTGCAAATCAACTATACTTCAATTAAAAAATTAGAAAAAAAAAACAGAAACTATGGAGTCTAGAAGACATTGGAATTATGTTTTTTGAAATACATGTTATTTTATTTTAAATTATTTTTCAACCTCCTTTTATTCAAATTAGAGTGCCTTTATTTATATGTTCTATAAATTTCATTCTAGGATATTAAAGGAGCATTACAGAATCCTTGTTATGAGGGACAATGGGTCTGATAAGGCTGAGAACCACAGGTTTAGAAGGAAGTGGGTGTGTGTTGATTGGCTCCTTATGGGCTCTCTTTTCAACTAGGAAGGTACTTCAAGGTCTGCTCTCCACTAGCACTATCTCTGTTTGGTGGATATATTTAATTCTGGAGCAAGGTCTTTAAAAGCCCTCTGTGGCTGTAAATTAAAGTCATGTCTCCAATGCAGCTCTCTCAGGCTCCTTTATCTACTTTTCAACTGCTTTGGTGCCTACCTGTTGAAATCTAGGCCATTTCAATCATTTCCTGTCTCCACCTGGCTGAGAACATTGAAGCATCCATGGCATCTGCTATATCACCACTCATCATAATAGATGTGTTCCAGATTAACCATCCCACCCCAGGCAAGGCCAAAGCCAGCAACTTTCCTCCAAACCCCTCCTGTGTGCCTTAGCCAAGGCCCACTGGGAAGCCAGCATTTCCTTCCTCCTAACCCTGGCTGCCCACTGGCAGAGCCATGACCACAGCCATTGAGCTCTCCACTGCTCCCACCTGGGCAGCACTCGGCTTGGTCAGGATTGCCACACTCCCTGGTGAGCACACATGGTGGGGACCTCCAGCCACATCCCCTGGCAGGGTCCCTGCACCTGAATGATATTTTTGAAGTGTTGAAAAAAAAGAACTGTCAATCTAATTCTGTATCAAAAATATCTATTATTCAGCCAGCCAGCCATATACGACAAACCCACAGCCAATATAATACTCAACAGTGAAAAGCTACAAGCCTTCCCACTAAATTTTGGAACAAGACAAGGATGCCCATTCTCACCACTTCTATTTAACATAGTATTGAAAGTCCTAGCCACAGCAATCAGACAAGAAAAAGAAATAAAAGGTATCCAAATTGGAAGGGAAAAGGTAAAACTGTCCTTATATGCAGATGACATGATACCATATATAGAAAACCCTAAAGACTCCACAAAAAACTATTGGAACTGATAAACAAATTCAGCAAGGTAGCAGGATACAAGATTTACATACAGAGATCTGTTGCATTTCTTTACACTAACAATGAAATATCAGAAACACAAAGTAAAAAAAAAAAAATCCCATTTAAAATCACATCAAAAAAAAATACCTAGGAATAAACCTAACCAAGGTGAAAGACTTATACATTAAGAACTATAAAACACTGATAAAGGAAATTGAAGACGATTCAAAGAAATAGAAAGATATCCCATGCTCTTGGATTAGAAGAATTAATATTGTTAAAATGGCCATGCTACCCAAAGCAATCTACAGGTTTAATATGATCCCTATCAAATTACCCATGACATTTTTCACAGAACTAGAACAAATAATCCTAAAATATATATGGAACCACAAAAGACCCAAAATTGCCAAAGCAATCCCAAGGAGAAAAGAACAAAGCTGGAGGCATAACCCTTCCAGACTTTAAACAATACTACAAAGCTACAGTAATCAAAACAGTGTGGTAATGGCACAAAAATATACATATGGATCAGTGGAACAGAACAGAGAGCCTAAAAATAAACCCATACACCTATGGTCAATTAATCTTTGACAAAGGAGGCAAGAACACACACTGGGGAAAAGACAGTCTCTTCAGCAAGTGGTGCTGGAGAAGATGGGCAGGTCATATAAATCAATGAAATTAGAACACTCTCTCACAAAAATAAACTCAAAATGGCTTAAAGACTTAAATATATAAGACATGACACCATAAAACTAGAAGAGAACACAGGAAAAACATTCTGACATAAATTGTACCAATGTTTCCTTAGGTCAGTCTCCCAAAGCAAAAGAAATAAAAGCAAAAATAAACAAATGGGACCTAATCAAATGTATAAGCTTTTGCACAGCAAAGTACACCATAAACAAAATGAAAAGAAAACCTACAGACTGGGAGAAAATATTTGCAAATGATGTGACCAACAAGGGCTTAATTTTCAAAATATACAAATAGCTCATACAACGCAATAACAACAACAACAACAAAAAACAACCCAGTCAAAAAAATGGGCAGAAGACCTAAATAGACATTTCTCCAAAGAAGATACACAGATGGCCAACAAACACATGAAAGGATACTCAACATCACTAATCATTAGAAAAATGCAAATCAAAACTACAGTGAGGTATCACAGCACACCATTCAGAATGGCCATCATTAAAAAGTCTACAAGTAACAAATGCTGGAGAGGGTGTGGAGAATGTAAATTCCCACTGTTGCTGGGAATGTAAATTGGTACAACCACGATGGAGAAGAGTATGGAGGTTCCTTAAAAAACTAGAGTTACCATATGATCCAGCAATCCCACTCCTGGGCATATATGTGGACAAAATTATAATTTGAAAAGATACATGCAGCCCATGCTATGTTCATAGAAGCACTATTTACAATAGCCAAGACATGGAAGCAACCTAAGTGCCCATCAATGATGAATGGATAAAGAAGATGTGGTATATATACACAATGGAATATTACTCAGCCAAAAAAAAGAAAAAGAATAAAATACTGCCATTTGCAGTAACATGGATGGACCTAGAGATTATCATACTAACTGAAGTAAGTCATACAGAGAAAGACAAATATTACATGATATCACTTATATGTGGAATCTATAAAAATGATACAAATGAACTTATTTACAAAACAGAAACAGACTCACAGACATAGAAAACAAACTTACGGTTACAAAGAGAAAATGAGGTGGAACGGATAAATAGGAGTTTGGGATTAACAGATACACACTACTATATATAAAACCTATAAACAACAATAACTTACTGTATAGCACAGAGAACGATATTCAATATCTTGTAATAACCTATAATGGAAAAGAATCTGAAAAACAATATACATATTACATATATATATCTGAATCACTTTGTTAAAACTAACACAATATTGTAAATCAACTATACTTCAATTTTTTAAAAAAAGAAAAAAATCCATCAAAATGAAGACAAAATAAAGACATTTTTAGATGAAGGAAAACTAAGAAAATGTGTCTCTAGCATACATGCTTTTAAAGAAACGCTAAAGAAAGATCTTCATTTAGAATGAAAGCAATAACAGAAGGAAACTTGGAAGGGCAGGAATGAAGGAAGAGCAACAGAAACTGTAAATATTTGAATAAATAAAATAGACTATTTTGCCTCTAAAGTTTGTTATAACATGTATGGTTGCTAAAAGCAAAAATTATAACACTGCCTGATGGAATTTCAATGTAGGTAGATGTAATTCACATGACAACTACATCAAAAATGGGAAAAGGTAAAGGGACCTAAGGTTTCTTAATTTTACCTGAAATGGTAAAATATTAATTCTAAATAGACTGTGTAAAGTTTGATATGTATATTGTAATCCCTAGAGCAACCACTAAAAGAAAAACTGTACAAAGCGATATACTGAAAAGCACTACAGATAAATGAGAATGGAATTCTAAATATTCAAATAAATCAAAAGAAGACAAGAAGCCAAAAACAAAGATATGAAAAACAAAATGGATAAATAGAAAAGTAATACAATAGTAAACCTAAACCCAATCATATCCAATTACACTAAATGTTCTAAACACACCAATTAAATGACAGAGATTGTCAGATTGGTTATTTTTAAAGATTCAACTATATGCTGTTTTAAAAATCCATCTAAACCTAACTATAAAAAAAGAAGTTAAAAAATAACAAGATGGAAGAGAATACACCATGCAAACACTAATTTTTAAAAAGCTGGCATGGATATATTAATATAAGACAAAGCAGATATTAGAACCAAAAAAATTGCCAAAGAGGGAATTTACATACTGATAAAAGAGCCAGTTCACCAACAAGACCCAACAATTCTAAATATGCATGCACCTACAACTGCAGTGATAACCCTTCTTTCGTTCCTGATGTTGCTAATTTCTGTACTCTCTCTCTTTATTGATCAGTCTGGTTAGAGTCTTATCCATGTTTTAATTTTGCTTTTTGAAGAAACAGCTTTTGGTTTCATTGATGTTCTCTTTTGTTTTTCTATTCTCAATTTAATTGACTTTTTTTTCTCTTATCTCTATTTCCTTCCTTCTGCTTTCTTTGGGCTCAGTTTTTTGGTTTTTGTTTTTTTCCTAGCTTCTTAAGGTGGATACTTAGATCATTAATTTGAAACCTTTCTTCTTTTCAGATGTTTACATTTAATACCATAAATTTCCCTCTAAGCACTGCTGTAGTTATATCCCACAAATTTTGACATGTCATTTTTTTCCTAATTCATTCAGTTCAAAATATTTCCTAATTTCTCTTGAGACTTTTCTTTGACCCATGTATTACTAAGTAGTGTGTTATTTCATTTCCAAATATTCACAGACTTTTCGAGATATCCTTCTGTTATTGTCTTCTGGTTTAATTCTATTATGGTCACAGAACAGAATGTGAATAAGTTCAATTCTTTGAAATTTAAGAATGTGGTCTATCTCAGTGAATATTTAATAGACACTTAAAAAGAATGTGTATTCCATTGTTGTTGGGTAGTGTTCTATCAGTGTCAATTAGGTCAGATTGGTTGGTAGTATTCAAACTTCCTATATCTCTGCTGCTTTTCTGTCTGCTTGTTCTATAGTTTACCGAGAGAGGAGTGTTGGAAGTCTGCAACTATAATTGTGGAATTGTCTATGCGACCATCTTAATTAGTTTGGGCTGCTATAACAAATATACCATAACATGGTGGCTTCAACAACATACATTTCTTTCTCACACTTCTGGAGGCCGGGAATTCAAAGATCAAGGTGCTGGCAGATCAGGTGTTGGGTGAAGGCCTGCCTCCTGGTTTACAGATGGCTGTCTTCTTGTTGTGTCCTCACATTACCCAAAATTAAGATGTGCTATAAAGCTACAGTAACCAAGACATTCATGAACAATGAAAGGATAGACACATAGATCAATGGAACATTATAGAAAGGTCAGAAATATGTCTGCATAAATATGGCTGATTGATTTTTGACAAAAGTGCAAAGACAATTCAATAGAGAAAGGAGAGTCTTTTTAACAAATGGTGCTGGAACAACTGGATAGCCACATGCAATAAAAAAGAAAAATGAACTTCAATTTATACCTAGTACCATGCACAAATGTTAGCTAAAAATTGAATTAGAGGCCTACATGTAAAACATAAAAATATAAAACTCTTAGAAAACAGCTTAAAAAAACCTTCATGACCTTGGGTTAGTCAAAGAGTTCTTAGATAGGACACCAAGAGACCAATCCATGAAAGAAAAAAGAAATCATAAATTGGACTTCATTCAAAATTAAAATATGTGGTTCTATGAAGGAAATCATAAAGAGAGTGAGAAGGCATGATATAGACCAGGGAAAAAGTATTTATAAATCACATATCTAACAAAAGATTTGTTTCCAGAATATAGAAAGAACTCACAAAACTCAGCAATAAGAAAACAATCAACCTATGGGAATTCCCTGGCAGTCCAGTGATTAGGACTCTACACTTTCACTGCTGAGGGCCCGGGTTGGATCCCTGGTCAGGGAACTAAGATCCCACCACAGGCCGCCCATTGTGGCCAAAAAAAAGAAAAGAAAACAATCAACCTAATTTTCTTAAATGGGAAAAGATATGAACAGATACTTCACAAAAGAAAACATATAAATGTCAAACACATGAAAAGTTGTTCAATATCATTAGATATTATGGAACTGCCCATTAAAACCACAATGAGAGACCATTAGACATATATAAGAAAGACTTTCTAAAAAGACAATACCAAGTGCTGATGAGCATGTACAGCAACTGGCACTCTCAGATATTGCTGATGGGAATGCAATATGATACAGCCACTTTGGAGAACAGTTTGGTTTAATTATAAAATTAAACCTATGCTTACCATATGATCCAGAAATCCTACTTCTAGGTATTCAACCTAGAGAAATGAAAACTTATGTTCACACAAAAACCTGTACATGAATGTTTATAGCAGCATAACTGCCAAACTTAGAGTTCAGTAGAAAAAAGCTATCTCACCCAGGGTTATACCTCTTCCTCAGGAAAAGACTGCATCCAATGACTAGCTAATTGGGGGGTACAAATACTTGGCCTCCTTGTTTCAACTGAGACAATTTAACAGGGCCATCCCAGACTCAGGGTCAGTTGAAACGTCTGTTGTGATTGCATCCTAGTTCAATGTCTCCCAACTATACCCAATTCCACTTCTCTCACCTTTCACAGGTGTGTCTCCTGAGAGTACCCCACAAGAAGCTTCCACATAAAAATCTCGGAGTCTCAGAGCTTGTTTCCTGGGGAACACAACCAGTGATATAGTAAAATCAAATTTACCTATACAGAGGGAAAGAAGAGAATGGGATTTGTGGCAAGAATAGGAAAAAGGTAATAGGCTTAAACTGGATATGTGTTTTATTATTTTCCTTTTTTGTATGTTTGAAATGTTTTACAATTTTTATAAATATATGTATGTCTTCAACAGACATTTTTAGATATATCATGGTAATTTAAGCCAATGTCTCTGCCAGTTATGTAATTTCTAGAAAATTCTTAGTATGTAACGTAGGTAATAATCTGGCCCAACCTTCTAATATTGAAATGTCAAGTGAAATAGTCTACATGTACCTAGCTAATTTTCCCTGAAAATCACTTGTAAAAATATTTTCAAAGTTTAGAAAAATACCACTTAATTCTTCAATAAAAACTAATAGAGGGGCTTCCCTGGTGGCACAGTGGTTGAGAGTCCGCCTGCCGATGCAGGGGACACGGGTTCGTGCCCCGGTCCGAGAAGCTCCCACATGCTGCGGAGCGGCTGGGCCCGTGAGCCATGACCGCTGAGCCTGCGCGTCCGGAATTTGTGCTCCGCAACGGGAGAGGCCACAACAGTGAGAGGCCCGTGTACCGCAAAAAAAAAAAAAAAAAAAAAAAACCTAATAGAATAAAAAAGAATATTTTCTATTTTCATAAGACCAAAATGATAAAGCTTCTTTTCATCGTTTTTTATAGCAATTTAAAAGAATAATAGTATCAAGAAGTTGCGTTTTCCATGTATTATCTCATTTTACCAATAAAATGCCTTTAGTTATAAATCCCCATGTCACATGGCCACAACATGAAAATGAGCCTTAATTTTACTCTTTTGACTAATTCACATATTAGCACTTGGGCCCATTCAAATTACAGGATTGCAAGTCAAGAAACTGGTCGGGGAAACTGCTGTCTTATCACTTCACAGAACTGAAGAAGCCGTTGGCCATATGAATCATCAGGGGACAAATTTACCCTTTGCCTCCTCACCCTACTCACAGATTCTAAAACTAGCTGAGGACACTTGAAAGAACCTGCTTGGTGAGAAAATTCTTTTGTCTCTTTCTGATGTGTGTGCACGCAGGCGCGCGCGCGCACACACACACACACACACACACACACGCTACTTCAAGTTTACGAGCCTGCAGCAGAGTTGGTCTGGAGAAGGGAGAGTCTCCCTAAAAGGCTATATATAAAAGTTGTCAAAAAAAAAAAAGAAACAAAAACAAAACTGCCCACAAGGACTGAACTTCCAGGAGTACAGATACATAAAGTGAAGGAGAGATTAACCAAAATTCTGTGTTTGCAGAATAGGTTAAACATCAAAAAGAAAAGAGACCAAAAAACAAAAAAAATTCTCCTTACAGTGAAACTTTTTGTTTAGTTCTTATTTTTAATGCTTTCCCACAGAGAATAGAATATGAAACCAAGGAGCCCAATCTTATCTCAGAGAGAGAACATTAAAGGGCATAAGAAAGAGTACTGAAGAGTTATTCAGCGGACAAAAGATTGAAGAGCTTTGGTGGTATTTTTTTTTCTTCGGGAGGATGACTTAAACTATAGGAGCCTGAGGGAAAGAGTAAAAAGTCTTGGATAAAGGCTAAGACTGGTAAGAAAGACGGACTAGAAAAGGGGACTGGCTCGGCAACGGCAGCCAGAGGCCATTTCAAGGGTTGCCATCTGCCGCCTAGGATTGGAGCTATTTCAGTGATTGTTTCTAAGCCTATGTTCAAAAAACAAGGCAATATCACCAGATGAGATTCAGATTATCCCAGAAAACCGGAACATTTGGGTCTGCCAGCACTGGTAAGTGACCACAATGTAAAACATACTGTCCAGATCTGCATGTCTTACTAAGGAAACAAATTCCAAATTTCTTATTTTCAAGGACTTTATCATCCTGTATAGGAGAAAAGACATCTTTATGGGGTAACATATGATTTTTTAAAATCATAGATTTATGTCTACAGTTAACTACCGTTGTGTAACATGTAAGAGTTAAATACTTGAAGGGGATAGAAAAAAGTAAGGAAGGAGTAAATCTGACCAGAATCAGGCAAAGAACAATGGGCAAATGGTTCCAGAAGAGGTAAGTTTTACACATTTATCTTGTAAATGGTTAATGTCATGGTTCCATGGAGAAGAATAAGAGGAAGCTGTAACAGACAAAAATATTGTCACCTTCTAGAATTCCAAGGCAGACATGAGAAGAGTGTGCTTGAGACTAGCCTTGCTTAAGCACTTGTTAAGATGTATCCCCAAAAATGTGCAGTTTCAAATGAGGCAGCTGGAAGTTTAGCATGTATGGTCAGTTTTCATTTGGTGAATAAATAAAAGAATTAATTGTAAAGGGTCATGATTAGAGCTTTAGGTATGATGGAGAATGGGTTAAAACTGTCAAGAACTATGAAGAGCCTGAGATTTTACCTTACTTGCAAGCTGACAAGTTGGTCTGCAGAAGTCATGAGATCCTGCATCAGAGACAAAGGTCCTAATTGCCCACGGTACAGCCAGCCACACAAGCATTTTTGCTTCAGTTACCCTCCAAGTGCCATGGGAGTAATACAGAAGGGCCAGGAGGATCCTGCACATACAGTAGGTTTGCATTACAGCTGAGGGATACTCAATTTATGGAACCCTAATCTTTTACAATGGCACTAAGCAAACCTGTCTGATCTCTGCTTCAGAGGAAGAGATTATTTTTATTATACTAGACAGTAAGCAAACCTGCTTCCTTGAAAAGATCATCCAGAAAAAGCAGTCAGTGTTTCTGCTCACGGGATATTTAAAAACCCAAGAGACCTATGGGGAATTGTCTCCGTACAAGTGGAGGATAGAATGACCCACAGAATGAGTGCACAGGAAACCAAGAATTCGGAGATGAAGGAATATAACAGAGTAATAAATATAGTAAGTGAAGGGAAAAGAATAAGCTTCTCTGCAGAAGAATCAGCAACAATGTATTATGATCTGTGGGCCTGAATCTTTGGGAAAGGGGCTGAAAAGAAGGAAGCAGCAGAGTAGGAATCACACAAAACTACTCTGTATTAGTTATCTACTGCTGCATAATGAATCACCCCAAAACTTAGTGGTTTACAACAATAAACATCTATCACATCATATACTTTCATGGGTCAGGAATCCAAGGACAATTTAGTTGGGTGGCTCTGATTCAGAGTCTCTCAGGAGGTTGCAGTCTAGATGTTGGATGGGGCTACAGTCACCTGAAGGCTTGACTGGGGCTGGAAGATCTGCTTCCAAACTTGATCATTCATTCACACGACCAGCAAGTTAGTGCTGGGTGTTCTCAGGAAGCCTTAGCTCCTCACCACATAGACATCTCCATAGAGCCATGTGAGTGTCCTCACAAAATGCAAGCCAGCTTCCCCAAGAGTGAGTGATCCAAGAGAGAGCAAAGAAGAAGCCACAGTGCCTTTTACGATCTAGTCTCAGAAGCCACACACTGTCACTCCTGCCATATTCTATTCATTAGAAGCAAGCTACTAAGTCCAGCTCACACCCAAGAGAAGGAGAATTAGACTCCACATCTTAAAGGGTAGAATATCAAAGACTTTGCAGATATGCTTTAAAACCACCACACACTCCAAGTTTATGTACCTGACATGGTGATGGAGCATATTATTATCAAGCAATAAATGATTTCACTATTAGTGAGACTGTAGTTGAACCAAGAGACAGGCCCTACAGTAGGGTGCAGGAAGATGAGCTTCTTTGGGTGTGCTTGAGATGATATACCCAAGTTGCAAAATTTCAAATCTGTTTTTCAAAAAACAAATTTTTAAATTAAAATTTACATTTTCTGCTATTTTTTCTGCTTATCCTATTACTAGTAGCTAGTACTTTGCACATAGATAATCACAGAAATTTTTGGCTTTATTTTGATTCAATTCTAATGCAAGTTGATGCTCCCATAGCAATTTTTAAAAAGCAAGTGCTGTTGTCCAGGCAGAGGGGAAAAGTTGATCCAGATGCTGAAGAGAAAATTGTGTTGCTCTCTAACAGAGATCTATTATACTGAGGTTACAATCAGTTCCTTTCAGAGTCACAGGGTTCTTGTGGCCAGGTTGAAGAGACAAAACCCTCTAATCTATGGCAGAACTCAATTTTCTCCATACTTTTTGGCTTGTTGTGTAATAGCACCATGATGATCAGATCTGTATTTATGCAGATTACTCAGGCAGGGCATAAGATGAATGAGATTATAGTCAAGAATACCAGGTGGGATGCTATTACAATATCCGAGGTAAGAAATAATGCAGGCAGCCATACTGAGAATAAAAAAGAAGGGAATGTTTCGAGAGAGATATCTGAGATATGATACTAGAGGCAGGAGATGAGGGAAAGGGAGAAGCAGAGGAAAAACTCAGATATGTCTGGTTAGGGTGACTAACTAGTCCCAGATAGCCCAGGACTTTCAGAGTTTCAGCACTGAAGGTCTCATACCCTGGGAAACCCCTTGGTCCCAGACAAACTGGTACCTTCAGACATCCTTAAATACGATTACCATTCACTTATAAAGAACATAGGAGAAAGGAACATTTTTGCTGTGAAAAAATACATGCTGGGCTTCCCTGGTGGCGCAGTGGTTGAGAGTCCGCCTACCGATGCAGGGGACACGGGTTCGTGCCCCGGTCTGGGAAGATCCCCACATGCCGCGGAGCAGCTGGGCCCGTGAGCCATGGCCGCGGAGCCTGCGCATCCGGAGCCTGTGCTCCGCAACGGGAGAGGCCACAACAGTGAGAGGCCCGCGTACCGCAAAAAAAAAAAAAAAAAAAAAAATACATGCTGTGTGAACACGCTGAATTTAAGATAACTACAGAATATATAAGGAGAAACAAACTGGAAATGCATTTTGAGAGGCCGGTGGGAAGGCTGGGACTGGATGTGGAGAATTGTCAGTCATCATATGAGAACTGGTGTCATGCAAGAGGATGAAAATCACTCAGGAGGCTAGAGAGTAAAGAGAAAAGGGGGTTAAGAATAGGACTCAGGTTTGAAAAGAAGTGAGAGGTGTGTGTGCTAGTGGAAGAAGAAAACTCATCAAAAGAGACTGAGAGAAAGGTAGGGAAAAGGAGATAGTGATTATCCGAGAAACCAAGGAAAGAAGGAATTTTTAGATCTGAAGGGAGGACAAAAATGTCAAATGCCAAAGAGAGGAGGCCACAGGACCCGGGAATTAGGTCTATTTCCTGTGGTGATGGAAAGCGGGTGATATCAGGAGTCGGCGCTAAAACTGTAAGGAGAGCCCCTGGGCCCAGCCCCAGTTAACTTAAAGAGTCGTGTCCAACAGATACATGCCCCCTGCGCCCCTGAGAGCATGCAACATCACTTCCAACTTATTCTCTATTCCCAGGCCCTGAGAAACTATTCAACCTTTACTGACAGCTTTATTTTTGAAACAACTAATATTTATTGAAAAATTAGCATGTGCCAGGCACCATATATGCTTTATCTAATTTAATCCTCACAGCAACCCAATGAGGAACTATTATGAATATACCTCATTTTGCTTCTCTTCAATTTCTCTCCATTTGGAAACATCTGTAATGGCAAAAGTTGAAGAGTTTTCTACAACATGCCGTATTCCAATAACATCTCCCTAGTATTTGAGATTGTTCAGGATCTCTGGATCCAAGTCTCTATTGTCTACTTTGATTCCCAAGGATCAAATGAAATTTTTTTTAATTTATTAAGATACCTTTGAATTGTATCATAATTTTCAGAGTTAGGATAACCCCACCTTCCTCATGCTAGCTACCAGGTTAACGAAGGCTACATTTCAATTCTTTCTACAAGAATGCCTAAATAAGCATTCAACTACCTATAGCTCTGCAATATTATACTCACAACCTCTGCAGTTGAATAGTTTACTAATTGTTTTATGTTGGTCACTTCTGTTTATTTATTAAATGATAAACTTCTGGATGTCAGAAACCAAGCATCATACTCTTCTCATCCTCTAATATACCTAATATATTATTTGGCACCATAGGCCTTTATTAATATTTGACGGCTGAGTCCTAATACTCAGAAACAAAATCATGACCAGAACATGCCTTGCACCCTCTCTATAATGGTCTACATGATGTTCCCTGACAGGAGCACCAGTATATAACCATGGTAGTCTGAGCTCTTCTCACCAAATCAGTTCATTAGACGTAGAATTAATTTATGCACTGGACGAAAGTGGAAGAGCACAGAAACAAAAATGTACCATATGTGGTAGTGTCTGTAAAAGATCAAATGAATAGCTATCCATAAAATGAATTGGTATTATCTCAAAAGCCTTTTTGTGAAAGATTAATATAAACTTTAATTTTTACAGTTATATAAGCTTCTGTATATATTTTCCCAATGAAATTGGTAGTAGCAATAATACCATATTCTCAACTCACCAAAAGTTAAAACTCTCAGAGATGGAACATACATAAGCAACTAATGAAACGGACTCCATTTTGCCCTCTCTGCATTACTCAAATTGAAAAAACTCCAGAGTTATCAATTCTTCTGTAAGACATGCAGGTCTAGGCTTGTACAACTACAATTTCTGCTAACTGGTCACAGGCTAGTATTTTCACACCTTTTTTGTACTAAATGGTTAGAACTGATGACTCCACCAGAAGCTGTCACCTGAGACATCACCATTTAAAAATCTTAATAATACATGCAGCAATAAGACTGAATTTTAAAATTTTTAAAAATTTTTTTGCATTTCAGGAAACTCTTGTAAATGCCACTTATTTGCCTTTTGTACAATTACAGCACATAAATGCCTGCTAAGATTAGCTGAAATTTTTTGTGTTCATTTGCCACATATAATCAGTACATTTCTAGGCTGGACAACCCTTTGGATAATTACCTGAATTTTTTGTAAATGCTTTAGATTGCTCATCTAACTTGACAAAAAGCGGTTTGCTAAAAAACAAACAAACAAACAAACAAATAAATAAATAAGGACAGGGTGGAGGAGGGCGGGGGAGGGAGGGAGTAAAACACCAAGCTCTGCTAATAAATAGTTCTCAGAAATATCAGCTCCCAATTTACTACTTGTACACAATGGGCCAGTTGGAACTTGCATGGTGATCCAATTTGCCACAGCTCTTGTTTTCAGTCTTCGTGGAGCTGCTGTGTGAGCACAGCGGGGGCCGCTCCCACCCATCTCCTGAGTCAATCAGTGGGCTTTTGTTTCCTGCTGGTCAAAAATATCAGGAGGCTTTCAGAGTCTAATTATCAATGAAAAATTAAATTCAATACAGCAATGTAGCCACAAGCACCCCTCTCCTCACCTTTTCTGTGCCCTCCCCACCCTAGGCATGTGATGGAGTATCAAGGTATTCCTTAGGATTCCAAACAGATAGCAAGAAAAAAAGGCACAGGCCTGGGGAAGCGGGCAGGAGAATAATTGATTTTTATTTACACAGCTTTCTCCTTTCTTGGTGCAGGACTGTTCTAATTACTATGGACATTCTGGAAATCAGCAAAGGGTAGGGAGTCTCCCCCCAGAATTGTTAGGCCATGTTTATCTCAACATTGCTTCATAAAATTTTCTGGCCGTAGTTTCCATCAGAAATTGAATAAGCAGAGAAATGAAAGAAGATATATGTTATTGCCAATAATCCCAATTTACTTGATAATTCAAATACGCCCTTTCTAATGCAGTGAAGGAGTTCTTACTGTTTGTTAAAAGTATATTCTATCTCTTCTGAATTTATTCCAGGCAGTTCAAGAAACATGAAGTTGAAAATGCTTGTAACTGCCGCTTTATTCAGAGTTTCAAAGGTCAAAGTAGATACAGGTTCCTCGCTTCACATTCTAAGTCATGGAATAGAATTTGAACCCACCAAATCCAGGTACGGTACACCTATAGTTTTGTACTCATGTATTCTCTTTTAACCCTCTTGACTTAAAAAAAAACAAAAACGATGTGTCTTATTGATAAGTGATCAATTAGGTTATAAAGGAAGAAAAATCCTACCATCTTGATATATACACCCTTAACAACCTTCCCTTAAAAGTACTCCTCCAGGGGCTTCCCTGGTGGCGCAGTGGTTGGGAGTCCACCTGCCGGTGCAGGGGACGCGGGCTCGTGCCCCGGTCTGGGAGGATCCCACATGCCGCGGAGCGGCTGGGCCCGTGAGCCATGGCCGCTGAGCCTGCGCGTCCGGAGCCTGTGCTCCGCAACGGGAGAGGCCACGACAGTGAGAGGCCCGCGAACTGAAGAAAAAAAAAAAAAAAATACTCCTCCAGAAACTGAAATATTAAAGTTAAAGCCAATTGAGGCAAGCCTTCTCATGGAGCTCAAATACTCCAAATATAATGTCATTATACATCATATTAAAAGTTACCCAGTAAGTATTATGGTTAATTCACAAAATCCACTGAAGTGTAACATGTTCTTCCGTATGAGGAACTATCAAGAGATGATATCAACCTTGGGTTAACTATCTCTAGAGATGATTTAATCAGACAATACAGTTTTCTCTATGAGTTCAAAGGTATTAAAAAGTCTTGAATATATTGTTAGGTAACAGATTGGACTAGAAATCCCTCCAGTGCTCCAAAATTCTTAGGACACCAATGATGGAATTGTTTGAACCTGTTTTAAGGATCACAAAGACTCACTAATGAAATTATAGCTAAACTTATCCAAGGGCACTCTGGGAACTCAACAGTAAATATAATAATCAAAGAAACACCCTTACGACCAGAGGAAGGCAGAGGAGGGGGACAACATTAAAGGTAAGTCTATAGCATGAAAATATGAATTTTCATTTTTAATGTTTTAAATAAAACTTTCCATCTTTGCAAATAAGAGCATTCAAAAGCATAAAAGATAAATCCATTTTGTTCTTTGACAACTCTAATACTACCTTGAAAAGAGAGACATTTACCATATACTGAGGAATATGTTGTTATTATTATACATTTGAATCTTACTTTAAATTATCATATATTATATAACTAAAGAATAGGCTATCTTTGAACATGGCACTATTCATAGAGAAGGGCAGTTGTTTGACATTCTTTGGCTTTTACACATTTATGTAAATTATTTAATCTTAATACCCAAACACAATATACATGTTCATAGCAGTACCACATCAGAAATAGTTACTAAACAAGGGTCATTCTTTACAAATGGACAGAAGGTAAAATCTTAACAGTTAAAAATGATAACAGATATAGTATAAACTAAATAAAGATTATCTTTTCAATATATTTCAAACCTATAACAACCAAAGACATATCAAAGACTCTGTTTCTGTACTGGTACATCTTTGTTGAAATTGGCTTAACTAAATGGGCATAAAAAACTTTTTCTCCTCTCGTTCTTTCTCTTAGACGTTACTGAATAAAATCAAGTTTATCATTAAAATATAGTTGACTACACAGAATACTATCCTTTTCCTTTTAATGGATTCTATATTGTCTACTTGGAGTTTTTTTTAAGTAAAAGTGTTATTTTTATCTAAAATTAAAAATTACTATAATATTACATATATACACGTTAGTGTAAACAGTATGGTTCACATTAACACAAAAGTTTAGCAACATAAAGGAGGATCTCTTTAACTGAGATATAAGGTAGGAGTAAACACTTTACGCAAATGCACTTCAGGTTTTCTGGTCTCCTTGACACACACCCAGAACTTCTAAAAAAGAAGCTGTACATGCTATTTAAGGTTGTATCATATGTTCTATATTATAAATTATTAATGGACTTAATGGACAAATGCATTAGAAAGAAAACAGGCAAATTACAGAATAATTTAACGTTGCAAAGAAACAGAGCAACTTGCAGGACATTAAACACTCTATTTTGACATGGAATGCCTGAAGCTAAAACAATTAAAGCTGCAAAATATTGCTGGCTGACATGATGTGTATGTAAATTTGTCATTCATTGGCAAAGGTTTGCACCAACCACCGGGAATGATCACAGTAAAACAATCCATGTACCATAAAATGCTTTTAGAGAAGTCCTCTGAAAGAGTAGCTTTATAACATTTAGGTGTCTGATCATTATCCATTGTAAATTTTTGGTTTAATAAAAGAGTCTCCTATGGAAGTGACCTTAAAATTGATGATTAGTTCTTGGCATATTACTTATATCTGTTTATTTCTTAAAGGGAAATAGCATTTTTAACACACCCCACAGCCAGAAAAGAAAAAACAGGTAGAGCTTGACATTATATGTAATTTGATTATGTTTTTCCCTAGGCTCCCAGAAGAAGGCCTACCTTTGAGTACTGTATCAAACTCTACCCTTTAGAAACAGACCTAACAGGGCCATACTGAATTCCAGCCAGTGACCTGATTTATCCCAGCGTAGAAATAGTGATATTTTCCCACAAAGGTAGGAGGGAAAAATAAAACACCACAGTAATCCCCAAAATTCACTGTTGCTATGGAAGAGAAGGGGATGCCTGCTGAGACTGAAAGTCACAAAATATTTGGGCAGTTGAGAAAATGTAGGCCCATCTTCTATTGCCAAAGCCTCAAGACTCTCTTTGCCAGGACTCCCTGGTCATTTGGCATTGCAGAGAAATGCTGGGCAGAACACCAGCAGAAGATATAAGGAAATCAGGCACATTTTAATATTCACCTATCAAAGTTCTGCAATCATCCTTTCAAATTAGCTAAACCAACAATAACTGGGAGCCAAGAGAACATTTTAATAAATATCAAAAATGACTTCATAATATCAGAATAGTCAAAATAGTTGGTGAATGCTAACTCTTACATTTCTTAGACATTTCACCAATAAGTTTAATTAAACTTTCCCAAAGCCTATGAATGGGAGAATATCTTTCTCTCTCTCTACTTTTCTTTTTAAGTAAAGAGCTGGCTCATATGATATCACAGCTCCAATTCCCCTAAGACCCTATATTCCAGTCCTTGGCTGTTACAGAAAAGAAATAAAAGGTTAATCTCCAGCCTTATGTTTTGGAGAAAATAATCACAAACCGCAATCTCCATTTGGTAAATAAGCTGTACAGGAGACCCCGACCTGCCAAACACTGAATATTATACGCATAATACTGTGTTGATCACCCAAACCAAGCATCCTTAAATACAATGTCTAAATTAAATGAATTAGAAATTTAAATTTATATACACAGACACTAGAAAAGAAAAAATTCCTATTCTAGAGTTTAATAATCCTGACAGCCTCCTACATAACTTGCAAGATAAGAATATTAGATTGTGAATCCACTCCTGGGCATATATCTGGACAGAACTATAATTTGAAAAGATATATTCACTCCATTGTTCATTGCATCACTGTTTACAATAGCCAAGACATGGAAGCAACCTAAATGTCCATCAACAGATGAATGGATGAAGAAGATGTGGTATATATATATATATATATATATATAAATACATATATACACATACATATATACACGTAATATAATATTACTCAGCCATAAAAAAGAAGGAAATAATGCCATTTGCAGCAACATGGATAAAACTAGAGATTATCATACCGAGTGAAGTAAGTCAGAAAGAGGAGGACAAATACCATATGATATCACTTATATGTGGAATCTAAAATATGATACAAATGAACTTAATTATGAAACAGAAACAGATTCACAGACATAGAGAACAGACTTGTGGTTGCCAAGTGGGATGGGGGCGTGGGGGAGGGATGGATTGGGAGTTTGGGATTAGCAGATGCAAACTATTACACATACAATGGATAAACAATAAGGTCCTACTGTATAGCACAGGGAACTATATTTAATATCTTTTTTTTTTTTTTTTTTTTGGCTGCGTTGGGTCCTCATTGCTGCGTGCAGGCTTTCTCTAGTTGCAGAGAGTGGGGGCTACTCCTCGTTGCTACTCCTCGTTGCGGTGTGCAGGCTTCTCATTGTGGTGACTTCTCTTGTTGCAGAGCATGGGCTCTAGGGGCACAGGCTTCAGTAGTTGTGGTGCACGGGCTTCAGTAGTTGTGGCATGCAGGCTCAGTAGTTGTGGCTTGCAGGCTCCAGAGCACAGGCTCAGTAGTTGTGGTGCATGGGCTTAGTTGCTCCGCATTATGTGAGATCTTCCCGGACCAGGGCTCGAACCCGTGTCCCCTGCACTGGCAGGCGGATTCTTAACCACTGCACCACCAGTGAAGCCCTATATTTAATATCTTATAATAAATGATAATGGAAAAAATATGAAAAAATATATATATAACTGAATCACTTTGCTGTACACCAGAAACTAACACAATATTGTAAATCAACTATACTTCAATAAAAAATAAATTTAAAAAAATAAAATAAATAAAATATGTTTAAAAAGAATATTACTGAGACTTCCCTGGTGGCACAGTGGTTAAGAATCCTCCTACCAATGCAGGGACACAGGTTCGATCCCTGGTCCGGGAAGATCCCACATGCCGTGGAGCAATTAAGCCTGTGTGCTACAACTACTGAGCCTGTGCTCTAGAGCCCAAGAGCCACAACTACTGAGCCCATGTGCCACAACTACTGAAGCCTGTGTGCCTAGAGCCTGTGCTCCGCAACAAGAGAAGCCACCGCAATGAGAAACCCGTGCACCACACACAGAGTAGCCCCTGCTCGCCACAACTAGAGAAAGCCCGCGTGCAGCAACGAAGACACAATGCAGCCAAAAATAAATTAAAAATTTAAGAAAAAAAAAAGAATATTAGCTTGTGGGAACTCAATAAATATTTACTGAGCATCTCTGATAGGTACTGGGGAAAATTTTTAAATGTATATTATATGTCCTCAAAAGGCTTATAGTCTAAGGAGAAAAATAGGCAAATAATCAAATATCATACACAAAAGGATGGTTAAAGTACTAAACAGAGGTATAATGGATAAAAGAAGAAAGTAGGAGTGGGAGGAAAGAAGAAAAATATTAAAGAAAACAGAGGAAGGCACTGACATACA
Organism: Tursiops truncatus; assembly: GCF_011762595.2. Lineage (NCBI taxonomy): Eukaryota > Metazoa > Chordata > Mammalia > Artiodactyla > Delphinidae > Tursiops > Tursiops truncatus. The sequence continues at coordinate 104,375,976 of NC_047034.1, read as the reverse complement.
GAATGGAAAGTGGTAGAATGACACTGAAAACTGTCTCAAGTGCCACTCGTGTATTCATGCTATAATCTATCTAGCCACGCACACTCACAGTCCACAATTAACAATTTCACAATGGTTTTAGAAGTATATATCTCTCACAGAGGTATCTAGAATGCACTTGCAAACAAATCTTTTAGAATCTGCTTCATTCCTGGCATTATAACTTAGAAAAGGGGCTGTCTTGACGTTTATATGCCAGCAAGACAATTTCTATGTTGAAAAGGTGATCACACATTTCAATGTCTCACAAACAATAAATATGAACCATAGCCATGCTACCCAGTGTGAATAGATTTCAGAGCCCTAAGAGCTAAAATAATTCTAAAATTATCTCCGCCTTTGGGCAGTAATAACCATTGATCTTTTTTTTTAATCTAGAAACTTAAAAAATAATTCTGCTGTTCTTCCTAAGCCTTGCTACAGTAGAAGGAAGTTGAAGTGAGGTTTTCTTTGTTATAAACATGTTGTATCTATGAAGTACAATATTAATCCCATTTGTACCATAAAAAGTGTGATCCACTTGAGCCTTGCTCTCTTGTGAATTATGAATCATTGTAGTACATTGGGGAGAGTTATCATGTCTCTATGGTTCCTACTTTGTTTCTTCAATTTTTTCCTCAAATACCTTGGTACCAAAAGAATCTAGGAAATCTGAAGTCCCCCATATGAAATATATTAATATATTCTTTCCACAGACTCTCCACTCTTTCAATAAAATATGTAGCTTAAGAGAACCAGAAGACCACCAAATAAAATGATACTAGTTCTATTTTATCCTTTGGAAGGAAAGGCTACTTATTATAGTCTTATTCCTTTGGTAAGTATCTAAAATACCCAATTAATAGGGTTTAACTATTGGACGGAATTTGTTTTTAGAATAATGAAAATGTGTTGTCATTACATTTGTATTCCCTTGTGTGTTTTTCTGAGATGTGATTCATTATAACTTAGCTGTTCTGTTTTCCAATTCTTCGTATTTTCACATCGTTTCCAGCAAAATAATAATACATAAATAATACAAGACTTTACAGATTTTTCTCCATTGGCATGCTTTTGTTCTCCAAGCCTCTTAAAGTAAGGATGTGGTAAAATACAAAGAGAGTCTGGATGTGAGCTTTCTTCAGGAAAAAGCATCTGTTTTCTCTCTTCTCCTGCCACACACATTGCAGAGTCCAGTTAACAGTGCATTACGCAATACAGAATAGTAATTTTGAACCCAAACATCATGCCAAATACTTCTGGTGAAAAATAGTTGCTAAATGTAGCTTCATTTTGAAAGTCACTCTTTTCATTAACAGTGTCTTCCAGTCGCCTTGTTTCAATAGTACTACTATTAACCATGAAATTTAGCTGCTTCTATTTACTCTTTGAATTATACCTATTAAATTGCCAACTCAATGTATTTTCCCAGTTGTCATTACCCTGTTAAGAATATTGCTAACAAGCTAAAGGAATTTCTATTCCTTTTCTTAACTTATCTGGCTGACTGAATTTACTCACCACTACAATTTAGAATATAGGATCCAGTGGAAAGCGGAGTCAATTCCTGACATCGGCCTTCACTCCTATCCCTATTAAAGAGGCTCATTTTTAGAAAAGAATTAGAAAAAGAGTGTTCCGTGAATTTCTCTACTTACTACAAATCAACAACAACAAGTCTAGTGAGTCACATGACTAATTCAGAGCTATGAAAAATGAATGAGTTTAATTAAAAAGTAAGCTGGCAGTGCAATTAAGTCAAGAAACTATGTTACATAACTAGCACAATTTTACCACATGCTATTCTCATTGCCATCTATAAGATGTTAGCCAAAAACCAACTGAAAATTAAAATTAGATTTTAAAAAAGTTTGTACCATATCACCACCATGGTTAATAATGGTAACAAATATTCACTATACCCTTAGGAGCCTCACATTTTTTTGCCAGGTACTTGAAATACAATGAAAGATCAGACATGGTTCCTCCCATCAAGAAATATATATCAACTTGCAAACATCACTTGCATACGCTGTTTTTAATTAATCAATGAGTTCACATTCAATCATGTTAACTTTACCTACTTTACACTAGGCACTGATCTAGGGATTGGGGACAAAAAGACATACATAACACATATTGAGGATAATTTTAGATGTTAGTTTACTAGTTACAATCAGAAAGTATGAACAGATTAATGTTCCTGATAACAATCCAGAATTTAAGAAACCAGTATTTAGAAAGAAAAACATGTGATGACACTTTCTTTAATAAGGAAACTTTGTTTCATTTCATCATTCCCTGACCAATCCACAAGAAACATTTTTCATCTTGCTAAAGAAAACTGCCATTAAGTATTTTCAAAACATAAAGACCAATGTCCCTCATTTTAGAATGAGATTAGGAAGGAAACCTCAGGAGTAAAGCTATTGGCTGAAAAATTAGTTGAGATAAATGTTTATGTGCAGACTGTGTATGCGTGGTAAGCTGAAAAGTTTTCTTAGTGAGGAAGTAGTCAAAGTTTTACAACACTGGTGTTAAGGTGTAGGGGATTCCTAAAATGCTGTCACTGTTAACTGCAACAGATGCAGCTGAGCTAATTTTTTAAAAACCTGAAATTCAGAAGGTAGTAGATCAGACTGCCACCCATGTAATAGAAAATTGATTCTCTTATACAGATTCACTTTCATATAGTTATTGAAGGGCTGATCTCAGTAGACTGTAAGCCAATCACAGCACTTATTCAATATAGAATAAAGAAGGTCACTAATTACAGTTGCCAAAAGCCAAAAGTCAAGTTTTCTATAGATATGGCTAAGTCACCAGGTAAGCGGTAAGAGTGTACATCTTTCCTAAAACTGATATCACAAACATATGGAGTTAGGATACCTCACAAATTCAAGTCCTTCAGAAGTCTACTCTCTGCATAGTGCCCTATACTACATATACTCTTAGAGCCATCTTGAGAAACTTTAACTTTCACTCCACTACAGTCTTAGACTAAGTCACTGTAAGAAGCTCCTAGTGAAAGATAACATTTATATTTTTAAAAAGGAAATGAAAAAAGTATGATACATATTTCTAGATTTCATCTTAATATACATAAGTCATTCTACCTTTTGACTGATGAGGAACTACACAGTCATAGTCAGAATTCTTTCGGCCTATGAAGCAAGTTGAGCCAAAGAAAAGTGGGGTAAAGGGTCAATAAATGTGGTGCTGAGGGAGAAGACTAAACATTATTTTTCTGGGCCAACTGTTCTAAGTGTGTTTCTAAAGGCTGATCTGTGTTGCTTTGAAGAACATCATTTGACTCTCAATATATTCCAAACACAGAACAAGAATTTTCATTATATCAGGGCCTAACTATACAACAATATGAAATACGCAAACAAATTTAAACTTTCTTTTAAAATGTTAAATTTTCAATATAAGGGGATATATCAATATTAAAGACATATTTTTGTATCTTTTCTAAACACTTATTATTCATATCAAGAGTATCAAACCAATGCATAAAGAATGATTATGAATCTTACAGACCATATAAAAAATCATTCTATAATGAATGAAATCCCTAATCTCTAAAACCAAACATTTATTAGTGTTTCTAGCACAAGCATCTGGAGCCAGAAGACTGACTATAGAGAGAGAGGGGTTTTTGTTTGTTTTGTTTTTAACATCATAGCATTATTTCCCTCTGACTCATAAAGCCTAAGGTATTATCCTTTTGTGATGCTGATATTGGGAAATAAAGAAACATTTATATTATGGGCTCTGTGATATAATGAAAGATGTGTACTCTAAAATACAAGACAGAAGAACTATGATTTGATCTTTCCTGTAACTCAAACTATGTTAAAGATTATGCCTCATAATGGGTTTTTATTATGTTTTGTTCCATAAAGCATTTCTAGTCACCATAATGATAAGCTATTTCAACGTTACCCATATAAATCCACATAGAGTTTTCAAACCAGAATTCCATGCAGAAATCAGCCTCAAAGCATTACAGCATTTTTAAACATTTAAAAGTGCTATGAAATTTCCTTGGATATTGAAATATTTTACATGCATCAGGGACTCGTATAGATATTTATGCAGGATAATAAGGGTATGCACAGATACACAAATCAGTGCAAATTTGTCTATATAGATGAAGAGATGCTTCTGTTTACATACGGATATTCATGAAAATTAGGGGAAAAAAGTCAAAACTAAATAAATATTTAATATGTCAGCACTTGTCATATAGTTTTGTGTGTGTGCTTCACTACTACTGACTAGCAGCAGTACTGCTACTCTAACCAACTTCATTAAACAATAAAAGAAAAGTAATAAGTCATTTCACACTCTGTCTGACCATTATACAATAATAGCAAGATTTCATGCAAGGGTACAACATTATGCCCATCTGCAATCACAGTCTCTTTGCAAAAATCTCAATTCACACTTCACATGCAGCTAACCTTGTTACCATCCCTTCCTAAATCCATCAGTGTTGCAGCTGCACGTCTTCACAGCCCAACATCTTAAAATTCATCACTTTGGCACCTTAGCATCACTATAGGTCAAGATAAAGAATCCAACCAAGAATAATTAAAGGGCACCCAGATGTTTAGTTTACTTCTCTCAAGCCTTTCCTTTAACATATTTGAATTGCCTATGTGTACTATGTCTTTCATATTTTTAAGATATGTGCAATGTGGTTATTTTAAGGGTATGAGACCTGGAACAATACATTTCAGAGTTTTTTTTTTTTTTTTTTACAAGTATAGTTCTTTGTAGTTGAAATTTGAACAAGAGGCGTGATAATGAGTAGGTTGAGGGAAGGAAAGGTGTTATCTCATTAAGGTAATTACTAAGACATGCCCACCATTATAGCGGTTTGAAAATGTGGCAATTAAAGCGCCCTACATGGGCTCCTGGAGACAAGAGAACAGGACAGTTCTCTTGGAACTTCTATGTTACGGTTAATGTGTGTCATGTACATGAAAGAGTAGACTATTCCTATTTAATTCTTTTCCTCAACTCCCCACCCCCTCCCTCAAATTTCTTTGTGGGTTATGGGTTTGTTTGTTTTTTTTATTTAACCTGAATTTAGTTCTGATGAAAGGTGCCAGATTGACAGTCCTAGAAGCAAAAGCCTTCTATTGACCCACAGAATAGCTGGAGCACAGAAAACAGTAGGGCAAACTAGGCAAGCAACATGCTACCAACCTAAATCAGAAGAGACCTAACGTTCTTCCCCTTCTTTAGTCAGGCAAGTCTTCTCTGGTGAGGAGGCTGCCAAATTCATATTCAAAGTCAGGGAAGTTTAAAATACACATAAAAAATTTGTAAGTGGTGCTCTTAGCTGACTTCACCACAGCATACACGGGCTCACATAGCTCTCAATTTACTGAGGCTTAACTTGCACTATTCACTGAAACCACTACCTTTGGTCAGTAATTCGTATCTCCTCTTGAGCTGGTCATCTTGTTCTTTCATTGCTTCCACTGCCCTAGTCAAGATAAATAATAAAGTGATACACCAAATAACATCTAGAATCCTTTCTCCAGAATCTTGCTTTCACACTCATTGAAGCATTATTCATCTCAAATCAAGGAAAACAATTTAAATGTCCAGTGATGAAAGAATGGTTGACTCGATTATGATACATTTATGGGAGAGAATCTTATGTATCGAATATTATACTTACAGAGTTTTAAATAATACAGAAAAGCAGTTGTAACCAAAAACATAAATGATATCCCAGATGAAATATGATCAAAATTATACAAAAATTCACAGCAAAAATCTAGAAACAATAGATCAAATATTAGCAGTAGTTTTCTTTGAGTGACAGAAGATGAACTTTTTTTCTTCTCTCTTCAGTACTTTTTTTTTTTTTTTGCGGTACGCGGGCCTCTCACTGTTGCGGCCTTTCCCGTTGCGCAGCACAGGCTCCGGACGCGCAGGCCCAGCGGCCATGGCTCACAGGCCCAGCCGCTCCGCGGCATGTGGGATCTTCCCGGACCGAGACACGAACCTGTGTCCCCTGCATTGTCAGGCGGAATCTCAACCACTGCGCCACCAGGGAAGCGAGCGGCTGGGCCCGTGAGCCATGGCCGCTGGGCCTGCGCGTCCGGAGCCTGTGCTGCGCAACGGGAAAGGCCGCAACAGTGAGAGGCCCGCGTACCGCAAAAAAAAAAAAAGAAAAGAAAAGAAAAAAAATTTCCACAGTCAGTATGCATTACTTTTACAAAAGAAAAGTTATGTTATTAGATTTTTCAAAAAGCATGTTTTCCCAATAAAGATATTTAAAAAAATAGCATATTTTTGTGTGTGTGTAGTAGGATTTGATCACATAAATTTAACTCCATTAAAATTGAAAGACAGGAATCATCTGGAAAAGCTGTAATACCGTAGCATCTCTATCCTTTCCCTTCTCTATCTTTACAGAAAAAAATGGAAGTGGGGAACAGGGATTGAAAGGAAAAATAAAAAGCACAAATCAAATATGTCATAAAAAAAAAAACAACTAAAGTTTAGAATAGGTATTAACCTAGATGACCTTAGAGATTCCTTCCAATCCTGAGTTTGGATCAAGATCAGTTCTGTTTAAAATCCAATTACTTATTAACGTGGATGTTGGAAAATATCCTTTTGCCAAATTTCTGGGCAGAACCAAGAATCATGTTCCCCTAAGGGACTAGATCATTCATGAAAGGAAAAGAAAACCCTGTAAAACATGTTACCAAATAAAGGAGATCCTTCCTGAAATGTCACCGACATATGCAGCACTGCTGTTAATAAGCAGTGTCTTGAATAGTTGGGGTTTTTTTAATCCTGTTCCAAATTATTAATTAAGAGTAAGACCCAACAAATTTACAAGCTTAAGTCAACTTTTCAGCATTGACATCCCTCAAGAGAAACGCTTGGCCCATCACCTAAACATCCCAGACATATAAAATAACAAAAGTCAGGAGGATAAAAGCAAGGCAGGAATGGAGAGCAGAACAGATTCTGTGGCCCAAGGCCTTAAAAGTCTTCAGAGGCCAGAGCTTCCCTCTATTGAATTCACTCACCTGAGGCTTCTCAACAGATCTCCGGCCAGCATACCTATTACCAGTTCCTGAAATGAAAGCAGTCATTATTGCTTTACTAAAGGAAGTGGAGACATCTTCATGTTTATACAAATTCTAATCGAATTTTACCCTAATAAATATCTTCGTGGGAGGACTTCGGGCATGTGAAAATAATGGTGCCTTCCGCAAGGATAAATAGGCTACGAGAAGCACGGGGAGCTGCAGAAGGTCGCCCCTTAGGCACCTTCAGAGGCAAAGGGTTTTAACCCAAACTGGTAACAAGAGAGGGGTAATGGAAATCGGTAATGAAAGGTCGGGCCTGGTCTCTGCAAGCGGCAAGCCCGGGAAAAGCCTGCCCCATAGGCGGAGGAAGCCAAAGCTCCGCCAGCGGCGGCAAGGTCGCTTTCGTTCCTGCGCTCTGATTGGGCACGGCTGAGGTGGGCGGGTCAAAGTTTGCCGCGTGACAGGAAAGGGTGGAGTTGTTTCCACTGCAAAGACCAGGCTCTTGGAGATCTGCTGCAACGTACATCTACAGAAGTGCATGAGGGAATCCAAAATATGGATTGCCAGAAATTTCAAAAGCAATCCCAAAAAGAAGAAGGACAAAATGAATCACCCCAGGGCTTCCCTGGTGGCGCAGTGGTTGAGAATCTGCCTGCCAATGCAGAGGACACGGGTTCGAGCCCTGGTCTGGGAAGATCACACATGCCGCGGAGCAACTAGGCCCGTGAGCCACAACTACTGAGCCTGCGCGTCTGGAGCCTGTGCTCCGCCAACAAGAGAGGCCGCGATAGTGAGAGGCCCGCGCACTGCGATGAAGAGTGGCCCCCGCTTGCCGCAACTAGAGAAAGCCCTCGCACAGAAACGAAGACCCAACACAGCCAAAAATAAATAAATAAATAAATATTTTTTTAAAAAATGAATCACCCCATGGCCACACTTAATCCATTTGTGTTTTATGTGATTTTCTGGACCAATCTATTGATGCATAACAATGAATGATTATGTGACAATTACGCATTTATTCGCATACGAGCATGTATAATGTAATGCCATGGTGTGTTCAGTCAAGGCTGGTGAGGAAGTAGGTGTCCCTTTGAAATCCTCTTAATCTAACGGAAACGACTTGGTAAGCTCCTATCAGTAGAACGTTTATGGGAAATGGGGCAGATGAATAAAGTGATTGTGGCTCTGATACACCCTACTTCCAATGGACATCTCTGTCTCTGTTGATATGTGGGCTAGAACTTCCCTGCCCATAGGTCTGCAGATGCCCCGGGTTGGGGGGGGGGAAGGGAGGAAGGGAGCAGAGAGGGGGGAGACTAAGAGTTGGTGCAAGAGGAAGTTGGACAATCAGATCCTTATTTGCATCTTTCAGAAATTATGACATGCCTATTTTCTCAAATGAGAGGCATTAGGAAAATCAAAATCTTCATATTAGATCACTAGAAAGTCATTTCCTAGCAGTTCACTCAACCGGAAAAGGGCCTAGTGAGAAAGAGACCTACTATGGTCTTTTCACTTGGAAGACCCCCACAGCTGGAAACTATACCAAGTAGTTTAACTTCCCTACAGTAGGAAGTGAGTAGCACCGACTTCCATATCCTTTTCCTAACACTCTATCAGCCAATTGGCTTTAGAATGTAGAATATTCATAATGGGCATTCTAATTTTGTGGCATAGGAGTGGGGAAACAATACACCACCACTGCCTATTGCTCTCTCCTTGGCGGTAGTATAAATACACATTACTCCATAGAAAACTTTTTCTCCCATTTCACATAACCACGCACACCTTGGAACACCTTTTTCTCCAGCCCCTGGAGGCACTAGGGTCTCCCCAGTGGTACCTGACTTTCAGATATGGATAATCCACGCTGCCGCTAAAAGTCTCTGTCAGCATCTAAATTCCACTTAGCATTTCCATTCCTCCAACTCTAAAGGGAAAGAGGAAGAGGAGAGCCAGAGAGGCAGTTGAGGAAGTGGGGATAATCAACAACGAGGAGCTGGCTTCCAAGAACTGAGGGAAAGCCTGAAGGAGGCATTTATTTGCAGCCTTGAGGCCTTGCGGGGTTGGGGAAGGGGGAGTATGAAGTGCGATACAGATATGAGCTTCTACCTGGGCAACCATTATTTTATCATCTTCATAGGAGAACGCTTTATATTCCCTCCCGAGCCCACTGAGATGTTGAGAACAGGGGCCCCTGCTCTGTAGGCCCGGCCCAAGCACCGTTCATGAAGGTATTTTGATTCCTGTCCCTGGTCTATACGGCCCCTATCCAGACGCACGCTTTTCTCCCTGAAACACCGTCTGTAACGGGGAGCGGGAACTTGGGGCCGCGGGGCTGATCCGGGTTGGGGGTAGGGCAGGAGGAGCGCTGAGGCCCGGCTGGGGCGCATACGGCGGGAGACCCAGCGCGGAGCCCACGCGCTGCAGTTGGGCGTGGGAATCGCGGAGCAAACCGCGGGCTGCAACGTGTGTGAGAATTGCTGGGAGTGGGAGGGAGGATTTCACATCTAGGGCTTGTTCACTAAAGAATCCAGGCGGCCAGACATGGGGGGGGGGGCGGAAATCCATCAGCTCCACAAAGTGACAAAGCCCTTCTATCGTACGTCAAGTTCAATCTCGGGCTCGCGAAGATCCTCCTTTTTCAGTGGAGCTCCTGCGGGTCCTGGACCAGATCGTAGCGGGAGCTGGGAGAGTCCCAAACCGGCGGAGAGGAGACGAGAGGTGGAAAAAGCAGTGGAGATCAGGGCCTCGGCTCAACCCAACCTGCAGGGCGGCCGTCTCGGGAGCGCTTCTCCTGGGCTTCCATCGGCCGAGGCGGCGGTTCGCAGAGCAGGGTCGGAGCTGCGCGAGCGGAGAAAGTAAAAAATGCCATTGAGAGCGGTTCCTCTGGCGATTTCGCTGCGGCCGCGACGCAAGGGCTTCGAAGCAGCAGAACGGAGGCCCCTCTCCTTCCCAGTCGGCTTCCACTAAGAACTTATTAAATAGGGACGGTTTAGAGTTGATCTGTCACTGAGCACTACTTACCCCGAGATCTTTTGGTTTTTGAATTACTTTATTGATTGAAGATTTTGTTCTTTGGAATGTGACCCTGTTTGGACTTAGAGCTAATCAGGAAGCGCCGCCGGGGAGGGCGCTTTGTAATCACTTCGCGGACCTCCCCCGCGGGCGCCGCCGACCCTTCCCCGGTGCGCCCCCTGCGGTCGCCTAGGCTTTGCAGGGAACCCTCCAGCCTCCGGGACTCCGCTCCCCCGCGCGCCCTGGGAGCTGTCTGTGGTGCTAGGAGAGAGAAACGGGAGAGGGAAGCCCGAGGGGAGACAAAAGGAGAGGCAGAGAGCAGAGAAACTGACAATGCGAGGTTGGCTGAGACCGTCCACTCAGCAACACTCAGACTGACAGAGGCCTTCAAAATTCAGCCGGAAGAAGGCGAGGAAAAAAGTCCCTTCTGGGTCATCTCATCTCCCTGAGACAGCTGACCTGATTTTCCAATGCGAAAGGCCAGTGATACCTCCCTCTCTCTGAATGCACACAACCCTTATCCCACACACTTAGCCCTACTAAACCCTGGGGGTGTTCAACCTGCCAGAAGAAGGGAGGGGCACACAGGCCCCAACTTCAGGGAAAGAGGCATGGGTAGAGAGGAAGGCTGGAACTGGCCAAGAAGCGGGGACTGAACAAAGACCCAGTGGGAGACTCAAAAAGTCTAGAGGCGCTGTTCCAGGGTTCATGGAGTAAACCCTGGAGAAGCCCCCGCTCGCCCTTCTGCCTAATTTTCTAGCCAACAGCCAAGACACCCGACAAACCAACTTTCCCACACCAAGAATTCAATGCTGAGGAGGAAACATCAGTTCCCTAGGAGGCTCAGCTCTGCCCCAATCATGCCCACCAGTAGTGAAAAGTCAGTCTCTTCCCAAGCGTGTTGACTTCAAGTCATGCCTGGCTTTTTAGAAAACTAAGCAGTTCTCTTCTAGTATATTTTTGTAACCACGTGGCTTAATAAGGACTAAAGTTTCCCTAGCCCTGGGGAGAGCTTTTCCAAATATTTTTAGAAAGTTAAAAATATAACAAAACAAACCACTCACAAGCTGCCTGTTTAAAGAGGGGAGGTGGGATTTGGCAGATTCCTGGGGAAGGGCCGCCTAGGCAGGAGTCAGATGGCAGGGAGGGAGGAGGACGGAAGTCTTGGTTTGAGGGTAAACGGTTTTATTTGCAACAGAGGAAATCAGCTGTCTAATTTGCCATCATGTGGACTTTCATTTTAAGGGCAGGGGGAGCAAAACTAAACTGTTACAAAGCGGTAGGTATATTTGCTGGAGGCATGGAAGCAAGCAGCAATCATAACTTTGCAACTCATTGAAAATTGCTGGCTTGGGCTAGAGCACTTGGCTGCTAGCTGGGGAGTTAACTTCTTACTCCGTACTCACTACAGGTTTGTGCTAGGTTTGCTGGAGTCGCAGAGCTGATCTGGAGGAGAGCAAATGTAAGGGTCTAAACATCTCTCTGAAACAAGTTTGTTCTCCTGTATTTCTGTAGCAAGCAAAGAATGCCCCCCGAAAATCCCTGTTTTGCCAGTCCCCAGCTTAATCAAAGGAGAGATCCAAATGGAGTTAGCCGTGGAGTGCCCTTCCAACGCCAGCTGAAGGTGGGAAAAAGAAAAGAAGTGCAGCTCCCAGGGCCAACAGACCTCTGAGCCTCCATAACGAACTCTGGATCTCCCTTGTGAAAAGACCTTTGTCTATTATCCTGTTCCTTGCTTTTTGGAAAACTTGGTGTTGCACTCCTCACCTTTTAGCCAACACCGGTACTTTGTTGGGCAGGCACGGACTGACGGACCCCTTTTGAGGGAAAGGACTATGTTTGCATTTGACTTGTAAGCAATAGTTTGGGGATGTTTGAATAGAAGGGCACCTGCTGAGGTGGTACTGCTGCAGAAAGAAAAGAATGAAAAGAAGGAATCCAGCACTCAACTTTCTTCCTGGGACAACAGTCCCGCCACCACACACACACACACACACACACACACACACACTCCTTTCGCCAACTTCTGTGCAACAGGAAGTAAACAACACAAATGTAGAAGGGGAATTGACACTGTCAGCTGGATGGTTTAGGGGGTGAAAGAAAACATGACTTTGAAGCGAAAGCACATTTGGGAGGACTCTGGTGGATCAAGCCTAATTGCTAGCAGCAGTGGAATATGAGGTTAATTAGGAAACCTTGGTCTCTGTAGACATAGTGCTTCCCCCTTCATTGTCCACCTATGGAGTCCAAGTTTGGCCTTGAGAGTGAAGGAGTAGCTGGCAGGCTCCTCAGCAGAGTGGCTGGCAGGCTGCTGGTAGCAGATGGGTGCTACGGCCTGGTTTGTATTTGAAGGTTTGTTTATGTGCATTTCCCAACTGGACTTGAGGTCATTCTTTGTAGGGAACTTAGAATGTGTTAGCTCCAGTGAATTCCCAGGTCCCCCTTTTTCCCCCCGAAGATGACCAGCCCTGGGGCCAGTACATCGAGAAGCTGTAGCACCCCCAAGCCTTGGAAAGTGCCTTTTTAGGCCCAGGCCGACCACTTGTGAACTATTTAAGCATGATTGTAAAACCCAACAGCAGCTAAGACAGAACAAGGAGAGTCTGCTGAGTACCCAGGCAATGGGCATTCCCACCGGACACAGTGGCACCCAGCTTCCAGCCCAGCCCAGCTGTTTGAGTTTGTCCCAGCTCAGCAGGAAGAAAATGAGAAGGGCCAGTCCAAACACTTTTGTTAGAATCAAACAAGACCAAGACCACTTTTAAAGCAAATTGATGAGCTGTAGAGAAATCTGCAAACCACTCCCTGATTAGCCCAGGTCTGATCAAGGCGGGGGGGGGGGGGGGGGGGGGGGGGGGCAATTTCCTCCTGGATTTCACCTTTCTTTCCTTCCTCCTTCCCTCTCCTCCCCAACACACACTCCCACAGCACTCCACATTTTTTAAAATGTTTTTATAACTCTACTAAGATTCAAACACCAAAGAAAGTTGGAAAATGGGTCTGGATGTGTTTTAGCTGCAGGTCTTACTCCTTTGACTATGTACTAGGGCAGAAGTGAAGATAGAGATGTAAGGAAACCCAGACCGGGATCCAACTCTGACTACTCGAGAAGTGACCTTGGGGCTGGGGAAGGTGGGAGAAGCCCCGGAAATGTACACACACACCCCCAGTTCTTCCTCACTAGTCGGGAGGCGGAGTGCTGAGCCTCTTGGGAGCTAGTGGGGGAGGGGGGCCTGCGGCTGAGGTCCGGCTCTGGCCTAGGTGCTACGAATACGTACACACTCATTCTCACACACACACACACACACACACACACACACACACACACACTCCTAAAGCAGGGAGCCGGCCTTCACTACCCTCTGGGCAGGGCCTCTCATTTTGCAGTCCCAAAAGATCCAGGGACGCGGATAAAAAGCCTGGCACACCTGTCTTGGCCAGAGTTGCACTCCGCTCCAGACATCCCAGCACAGCCAACTCACTAGGACAAGAGACTCGGCTCGGGGCTAGGGGTTGGATGCCCGCTAGGGAATGAGAAGACCAGGATCAAAGCACAACCAGGGTTTGTTAGCTAGGCCTCTCGAGACCCCCCGGGCGCCCTAATTGCGCGCCCCGCAGCCTCCTGCTTGCAGGCTGTCCTGCGGCGCGGGCGCCCGGCCGTGGGCTGCAGAACAGCTGCGAGGCCCGCATGTCCGCCCGCCCGCCCGCAGCCCAGCCCCTGCCGGCGTCTCCGCTGCCCAGCGCTCTGGACCCTCATCGCCCCAGGAGGAGCCCTAGGAGAAGGAGGAGGGGTGGACAGACCCGGTTCGGCTGGGGCTGTCAGGCAGGCCGGGACAGCAGGGAAAGTTGGACGCCTACTTGGCAAGCACCAACAGCCGACAAGCGCCTCACGAACTGCTCTGAAATCATCCACTTAAAAAGAAAGAAGTTCACACATATCGAATAACGGCTCGGAAGAGGCCACCGTGAAAAATGGAGCTGTGTTTATACAAGTCAGCCCAACATCTTTACAGATTTTGTAAATTCCTAATATTCCGGAAGGGATTTTGTTTTCCTAAACCAAGTGACACACTTCATCATAGTACATTCTGCTTCAGTAAAATCAGCTCCCTTGGATTTCATCGCTTGTTAAAAAAAGATAAACTTTATTTCTGTAATTTTCAATCACAAAAAAATCTATATTTTTGTCTAAGCATTTATTTTACTGAATCAAAAAGACATGAAAAGAAAAATCATGTTTTACTAATGTATATAAGTGACTTTTTTGGACAACATATAATAAATATGATATATCACTTATCACTCAGTCTTTCCAATGTACATTTTTTTTCATATTATGGAGCATGCCACTTTTCCAAAAGAAAAAAGGTCATGAGAAATCAGTGCAAAGTTCTCAGTTACCCTCCTCTCTTCTCTGGGGCAGTCGGAATGTCCACGGCAACGCCCTCTGCCTCGGAATTTGAGGCTGTTCATCTACAATTCTCTCTGCCTGTGTGGTTTCCTCTCCGTGCCCTTCTTTCTTCCCTCCTTACCCCACCCCCCTCCCTCCCTCCTGCCTGTCCCTAAAGTCATTTTTTAAAAAGAACTTGAGGTTTTGTTTTTGTTGATGTTTTCACTTACTGGTCGCACTTTGTGTGGAGTCGGCGTTTTCGCCAGTCACACTCCTGTGCGGGAGCTTTCCAGCCCTGTCTCTGGGGGTGGGGAGATGGAGAGTGGAGGGCTGGCTCCTCTTTGGGCCCCCCCTCCACCCACTGGTGAGTGTCTTCCTCTCTTACTTCTTTGCTTCCCGGTTGGCTGCAAGGGAGGCCGGACAGCCTGGTGCCAGGAGAGGAGGGGCAGCTGTCCGGGTCGGGGAGGGGACAGGGAGGGACAGTGACTTGCTCTTCACCGGGGATGCGGGGTGCCTGGGATGGGGTTGGACAGGGGATTGAGGGCCGGCTGTCCCCCAGGCCCCAGGCCGTGGATGAGCACTCGGGGCACCAGGGGCCGCTGCAGCTGGGGATGGGGTGCAGGAGGAGTCCGGTACATGCTGCTGTACATGGCGGCGGCGGCCGCCGCGGCGGTAGTACTGTCCATGCTGCCCAGCAAGCTTGGGTGGTAGAAATAAGGCGACGGAAACATCCTCTGCAGTGCCGAGTAATTCCCTGCCTCGGCCAGCAGCTCCAGGCCCACCGCAGTCTGCCGCTTCCACTTGGTCCTGAAATAAAAGCAGGCGTGCGTGCACCCTGCAGCTGTGGGCAGTGCCCAGGCACCAAGGCCCGTTCTCCCCCCTCACCTGCCTTCTCCTCCTCAGGGAGCACAGGAAGACTTAGAGAGCGCTGAGAACCAGGAATGAAGCACACTCCTTGCCCCCTATCCCACCCTCTCCCTCCCAGAATCACCCAAATCCAAGTCAGTTTCCCAAACGATGCCATCAATGCCTGAGACAGTCATAAATAAAATTCTCCAATCTTTGCTACCTTTTCCTGACTTTTTCCTCTGACGTTGCCCCCCCTTATTGTTTGGCTACTGCCTGAAACTTTCCTGGAGGCCAACGGAGACTACTCTTTCTATAGGCAGTCTTCTCCCTCCTCCTCTAATTTCCTTCCCCAAGTGGCTGCCCAGCAATCCCAGAGTGTCTGCTCTCTGCCCCTCCCCCTTTCCTCCAGGCTGAGTGAGAAGAAACCGTAAACAAAGGGACACAGAGACTCCTGAGCCTTGGACCCCTGGCCCTCTTGGTCCCCAGGGCTGTGGAGACACATCTCTCTCACCAGCCTGACAGGACCTTACGGCAGGTGTTGGGGGGGCGGGTTATGAGCCAGGAAGGTGACAAGGGTTTCAAAACGGAATTCGTTTGAGGGAGGACTCTCCCATGGGGACAGTACCTCGGGGCCATTCCAGGAGGGGAAAAATGCATTTCAGGATCTTTTCTCCTCTGAGAGAGAGTAACAATTAAAACCTGTGATCAGCTCTTCTCGGTCCCCTCCCTCCCCCACCGCACCCCACTAGAAGAAGAGGCAGCAGGCCTCTGCTCAGATGCCTCCTTCGGAACGCAGGGCTGGTGGGCCCTCCATACCCGGCAGCTCCAGCCAAATTAATAAACATGTCGCCCATTTTAAATTGGCTACAAATGACACTAATGTTTTCCGACAGAATTAGGGTGGCTGAAACCGTATGTAATGAGACAGAAAATTATGGTAAAGATGACAACTGGATGGGCATTTCCAACCACACTTATGGACGATTAGAACACAAATGAGAGAAAAGGAGGGGGAGAGAAAATCGAGACAAGGGAGACAACCGTCAGGCTTGGAAACTCGGCATAACCTCGGCCCCAGACTGCACAGGTTGGGTTCACACTGCAGTTCAGGGGCCTACAAGTACTGCCAGCCCCTTTCCTAATTTCCTTTCAAGGGAAGCCGTGGTTCCTGGAGGGCTCTGAGGTGGCCAGAATAGGGGACAGACCCTCAGTCTAGATGCCTGACCGGCTGCCAACTCTACCTCTCCCAACCGCCTCACAGGAAAAGCAAGGACTTTTAAGCTGAGGCCAGTGGGTCAGCTCTTCCAGGATGGATACAGCCAGACTGTGTGACCGGCTATAGATATTTGGAACCATCCTGGGGCAGGCCCAAAATGGTGCAAGGCACAGGTTTTGTGGGCCTGAGTGTCTCCTACACCGATGTCTCAGTTTGAAAAGGTGTGGCTTGATTGATTTGGGGGCAAAATGGGGTAAATTTCAGCCACTCAGGTTTGAGGGAGAAACTAGCATATGTTAAGGACACTTAGAAATGCAAAATTCTCCAAACTCCAGCTACCCAACGATCCCTTTCACCTTGGAGGTGTGGCTAATCCCTCCTCCAGCCAGAAAGCCCCCGACTGCCAGCTCAGGGCCCTCTGCGTCCTTAGTGTCTCCGAGGCCAGGAGGGAAGAAGATTGGTGTAGTAATCTTGACCTGGATGGCCAGACGCCTTTGCTCTCCCACATGGCCTCCCTTACCTGCGGTTCTGGTACCAGGTCTTGACCTGGGTGTCAGTGAGATTGAGCGCAGCTGCCAGGTCCATGCGGTCCTGCACACTCAGGTACTTCTGTCGCTCAAAGCTACGCTCCAGTTGATTGAGTTGGTGGTCGGAGAAAGCCGTCCTGGCTTTGCGAGGTTTTTTGGCTCTCACAGGGGGACTCTCTCGGCTACTCGTAATCTCCCGGTCTCCTTCCTCCTTTGTTCCTACATAGAAACCCAGACACGGCCGTAAGGTAGCCTGGAATGGGGAAGGATGGAGTGTCCTCCTGGCACACACTTCCACATTCCCAAGCCAGCTGCTGGTCTGGGGGTGGGGGAACTATACTCTGTCACCTTCCTTATAAACATACTTGGACCTTAGCCAGTATGGAGGAAGAGGACCAACTGCTGACTAGGGAGTGTGGAGCCTTGTGCAGAGCTCCTAAGAGGGTTCCAAAAGAGTGCTGGATCTTCCCGTCTTTGGAAATGAAAATGAAAACAAAAATACTTTATGATAAAGGGTCCTTTTCTTAATTGTTTCCTTGACTGGGGGGAGAACCTGTCCCTTCCCATTACTGTTTTCACCCTGACTTCATATTTTCTTATGTGTTAGTTTTTAAAAGGTCTTTCAACTTTTTTTTTATTTTTGAGAAGGGGGCACTTTTTTCATTTTACTTCTCCTGTTTACTAAAAGTTATAGACGTTTGTTTTCCTTTTTTCAGATGCACTTGGGAAATGTTGGATCAAGCTCTCTGCAGCTGCTTGCATCAGGTCTCTTAAAGCTTCAGAAAGAATGTCTCCCAGACACTGCGTTCAGCTCAAAATCACTGAGCCCATCCAGGTGACAGCCCAGAGATTTCCGGATTCTATTTGTCAACTTTGGTTTTTTACTGAAATGCTGGGAAATCGATATGTCAATCCCTCTGTTTGTACCCGTTTTTGCTGCGCTCCTTGATCTTCCCTGCAGGAAGAACCATAATCTCTCTAATTGACCCACTGGGGAGGTTGGTGCACAAAAAATCGCCAGACCAGACTGTACATCTGTTTTGGGCACTATTATGCTAATGATACAATAGTAAAATGAAGAGGCAATATCCTACCTTCCAGACAGTCGGCACACACCTTTCCCAGAGAGGACAAAGATTAATAATAATAATAAGCTTATCAGTAAAGGGAAAAAAGAGAACTCTCCTCATATGTTAAAACTCTTTTGCTATGCAAAGACCAAAACACTTATGAAATTCTCTGGGGAGAAGGTGGGAAAAGGGAGTTGAAGGACAATTCCATTGCCATCTTTTGATTTTACAAAAATAGATATCCAATTCCATAAAATTTTACTTTCATAAATGCTACCTCCCAATTTACTTGTAAGGGGCCAAAACTCTTACTGAAATACAGATATTCAGTTAGCGCCATGGGGTAGGAAGATTATTTTTTTTTAATTGGAACTCTATAATTTTTTACCGTGTGGCCTTCCCTATATTAATCACGATCTAATAATTTTTGAAAAAAAGTTTCCCTGTTAATCGCTTCGGAATTTTTCCCTTCGCTATATCTGATAATTCCCGTTCCAGTGTTCAGAAAATACGGTGTGTAGGAAGAATGGAATGATTTGCATTAAATAATAAGCACCACGTTGTGATCACACCCCTAGGCGATACGAAACACTAAAGTATTTCCCGTCAGATACCCTCCGCCTCTGCCCCCTTCCTAATAAATTAAAATGAAGTAAAACAAAGAAAGGAGCTGGATGGCGGTGAGGGTTGGGAGGTAGAAATGTAACAATAATCAGAACTTGGGACGAGTCTCCAAATCGCACGCCCAGGCCTCCCTCCCGCTTGCAGTTTTTGACCGTGGCGCTATCGCCTTAGAAGCTGAGAATCGCCTTCGAATCCCAGCAGAGATTCGCGGGAGACAGGAGGGGAGACAGGGAAGCAAGAGGAGGAGAAGCTAGACGGCTGAGGGAGCCAAGGCGGCGCGACTCACCGTGGCATTTGATGTCGCTCTGGGACTCTTCCCGCTTGTCGAGTTTGGTTTTGCTGTCCTCCTGCTCGAGCTTTGGCCTGAAGCTCTCGTGTGCTGCGTTGCTCTCCTGCTTCGGGGTGTGGTGGGGAGAGGAGACGCTGGTGCTGTACGGTGCACACGCCGCCAGAGGTTTGCTGTCGCCCAAGATGTCCTTAATTAAAAAAGAAGAGGTGGAAGTCCTGGGGACCGAGGCGGCCGAGCCCAGCTGCTGGGCGGGTGGCTGCGGCGGCGCCGGTTGCGGCGAAGGCTGCAAACTTTGCGTGGGGGCCGCGGCTGGCGGCGGCGGCTGTTGGCTGTGGTGGAGGTGGTGGTGATGCTGGGGGCCGTCCGCTATCACATGCGGTTCCGGGGGCTCCATGGCGACCGAGATAGGAGAGGAAGGCGCCGTTCCTACAGTATCAATCTCCGAACAGGGAGACGGAGTGGCCTGACTCCTAAAATCCGCGGTCCTGGCCTCGCCGAGCGGGCGGAAATCTCCATTCATCATGCCGGGGCTGCCCGAACTGGCACTGGACAAAATCGTGTCTATTCCAAAACTCGACCCGCTGGCCCCTTCCATTGTTGTCATTTCTACATGAGGTCCACGCCACTCCGCCGCTCCGCTGCCGCCCCAACCAAGCAAAGGAAGCTATCGATCGTAAAGCAGAATAACACGAAACAATGTTGTCGCCGCTTAAAACACAAACAAACAAAAAAAGTGGGGCGGGGAAGGAAGGAAAATTGGGAGGTGGCAATCCGTGGACACTTGAGACACTTTTTTTTTTTTACCCTAATGCAAAAAGTAGGAGTTTTGGGGAAAGGAAGATGGGGGGGAAAGTTACAAAAATTGTTGAGGAAGCACCGAGCGTGCGCTCCAGGAACGATCGCGCACGTGGCGCGGCGGTGGCTGCGCAGGAGAGCCAGACGGAGGTGCAGGCAGCAGGAGGTGACCCCGACGCCGCCGCCGCTGCTGCCGCCGCCAGGGTCTGCCCACAGCCTGGCACCAGGCGGCAGCGGCGGCGGCGGACGTGGCAGGTGCAGCGACCGCGAAGCCCGGGCAGCCGCGCGCCCTCGGAGCTGCGCAGCGGCTCTCCGAGGTGGTGGCCGCGCGCGACTCGGACGCCCCGGTGCCGAGTTTCTGAACTTTCTTGGAAAGTTGTGGAGCAGACACTGCCGCAGTGGTCGCGGCAACAGGAGGAGGAGGAGGAAAAGAAGGAGCAGGCACAGGCGGATGAGGTGACGGAGTCGCGGCGCCGAGCAACTCCAGCCGCTGCCGGGCGCATTCGCTTGTAATCCGGCGGCAAGCGGGCGGCGCCGACCCCCTCCCATGACGTCACGGCCACTGCCGCCGCTCCATGCGCCGCGCCCGGCCCGCGCCCCCGCCGCCGAGGCCGCGCGCAGGTCCTCGCGCCCCCATTGGCCGCGCCCGCGCGAGCGAGCGACGCCGACGTGCCGGGAGCCAATGGGTGCTCGGCTCGCGAGCCCGTCAGCGGTCGCAGCTCGAGCCCCGCTGCTCTTTTCAGAACCCGCACGTCCCTTTGCCTGCAACCGAAAGCCAAACAACTAGTCGTACTGTGGTCCCGGCGTCCACAATCACGCGCGAGGGCAAAGGGAGAGAGGGGAAGAGAGCACAGGGAGACTATAGAAGGGAACCAGAGGAGGTTTTAGAAAAACAGAAAGAAAAGGAAAAAAAGAAACGAATGAGAAAGTAGTAACGCTTTGCGCATTAAGAAGTCCGAAGAGGGAGGGGAAAGAGGACAGGAAGGGAAAAGGAATCTGGTCGGCTTACCTTTAGACGCCAGCGCTGCCGCCACGCACCTCCCCAGACACGCGCTTGAATAGTCCAAGGACACTGAGAACAGAGGAAGGGACTCCCTGAAGGAACCCACAGGAAAGTGTGTAACTCCAGCAACCGGAGCTCTGGGTGGGTGGGCAGACTCCGAGCTCTGATTTTTCCCCAAGGAGCCCGGGCGTCCCGGCTCTGGCCCCGCTGGGCGGCGGGTACCTGAGGGGGAAATGGAGCGGGATCCGCGTCCACCCGGCACTCTCGGAAGGGGTGGAGGACAAGAGGCCTGCTGCTCAAAACCCGGGTCCCAGCCTGGTCTCCAATCAGGGCCCGTGCTGGAAGAAATGCCTGGCCAGACACGTTCTCCCGAGCGGGGGAAATAATGGCCCGAGGTGTTCTCTAGCGCCGAGGGCAGCTACGGTTCACTGTGGTGTCAGGCTGGCATGAGGCTCCGGAACCCGAGTAGAGGGTCAGCAGCGCGTACTCCCTCCTTGCCCCCAGCCAGATCTCAATCTCTCAACTTCTCCCTCTCTCTCTCTTCTCCTCTCTCTCTCTCGCTCTCTCTCTCTGCCCCTCCCTCCCTCCCTCGCCCTCTCCGGCCGCTCTTTTGGAAAGGAAACAGTCGCTGTGGATCCACTTGGGACCTGGAACGTGGCTTGACTGTGACGCCTCGTCGGAGGGTATCAACTTGCATTATTTTCTCTAGGACGTCTCCAACCTGTCTCTTGTTGAATGTCAGAGTAATGGGAAGTGCCAGTGACAAGACGGCGTATTACTCCTGATTAAGTGCCGTGTCAACCTAATTAGCAGAGTAATTATAAGGTGCTAATGAATGATTCAAAGTTCTCGGAGTTACATTTTACTCCAAATTACCATTTTAAGAACCCTATGAATCTGAGTGGCTGGCATCGCTTCCGTGACTAGGTGCAGAATGATGGTGGAAAATGGTCTTTTAAGTCTCCCAGGGCTGGGCCGAAATCTGGGGTTTCGAAAGTCTCTTTTCGAGGAACGGTTTTTTTCTATTGAGGACTTGGCTGGGCGGGGGGCGGGGGGGATGTCAAGGAGGCAGATGACCTCCTGGGACAAAGTATTGCCTTTCTGTTGGAACTGCATCTGTGTGAGCCCTCGGTCCGGAAGGGGATAGGTGGGAGACTCATCCTTCCTGCGTTTTCCTAGGGAATTCGATGTGTTTGACCCAGAAAAATCCCGCACTGTTTCCAGGGCGTGTTGAGCTGTTTCTTATCATCTTCGTGCATGTTTTCTCACGGGTGTGTCTCCGAGGAGAACAGCGGGGAGAGGAAAGACTGAGGCGAGGAGATGTACAATCCAGGCAGCTCTCGCTTTTCTCAGAAGGCGAGGGGAGTTTGGCGGACGAGCCGGGGTTGGTGAGCCGAGGCGGGAACACGGAACCAGCTGCAGGCAGAGGCCGACGCCGGCCTGAGCGGGTGCGGGGAGCCCCTCGGGAGCGCGTGGTGGGCCCGCCGGGTGGGGTCGAGCCACCCTGGGCAGGGAAGCCAAGGAGAGCCTGAATGATGCCTGGAGCGCAGTTGGATCAGCCGCCTTTGGAGCGAGAACTGCGCACTGGCCAGGCAGATCCTCCTGGGAGCCTGCAGGCCGGGCTTCGGCCTCGCGCCCCGGGATTTCGGAATCAAGGGCCTGGGACTTAAGAGGGCATCTCTCTTATCGAAGGCTGCAGTGTACCGCCCACAGGGCCGGGCCTCCGGCACGCCTGGCACAGTCGGCTTCTGTAGGAAGGGCGCTGGGGCTGCCTGAAACTGCAGGCGGACGCTACACATTCTTCTCCCTTCAAATATCAATTCGGGTTCTTCTCATTAAGACATCACCCACCAACTTCCCAATGGAGGTTTCCTCCCAGACCCGGGGCTCCAACCCGCATTTCCCTCGCTGCCTGTTCTGGGTGGGAAGTGGGGAGGGGGAGAAAACAAATTTAAGATCCAGAACTGCCGGCACTGCGCAAATCAATTATTCTCGACCTTGATAAATAATTCATTTAGGCCTGTTTTTTGTTTTGTTCCAACGCTTAAAATGACTCAAGAGCTCAAAAGGCTGATCTCACAGCTTGTGTTGGGCGGTTCGACAGGATTTTTTGCTTGGAATAATTCACAACATTAGCAGGGGAGACAGAAATGTGACCCTACGAAAAAATGAAATCTAAAAAGAAAGGGAGAGAAGGTGGAAGTACAGTTCGCCCTCCCCCGCGGGCGGACTGTTCATTTTGTGAAAACTCTAAAGCAAAGCAAACGGAAGCCCAGTAGGCCCCACCTTGTGAATGTCTCAGATGAGCTTTTCTTAAGAAAAGGTTAAGATCGTAGATTTCTTGGGGTGGGATGTTAGGATATTAGCTTTGGGGAGCCACAACTGTGAGGGGAAAATACGACCTTGCTTATTATCAAGGTCCTATTTGGGGGTCCCTGTCAGAGAGGAAATGCTAGTAGTGGCCTGAAGATCCAAAAGAGGAACTCAAAGACTAGATGGCAAACTTAATGAAAAAATTCTTCACAGCTGGGGTTTTGTTTTTTAACTTTCCTCAGTTCTTTTTTACCCAGACACATGCCTCTTTTGCCATTTTTTTCCTGAGAGTATACATGATGTTTACACCCAAGAAGTCATGCACTTTCTGGCAGAGCAAGCATAATTAACTTTTCGTTTAAAAATCAAAGTTTAGAAATAGAACAGGGTGCAGATCAGTCACATTTTGAATTCCACATATAGGAAAGGAAATGCCTTAACTGGCTTAATCTCAGTTTCCCACTGAATTTAACATACAAAGAAATATAGTCCCTAAACTGACATAGGTTTGAAAATGATCTTCCACTTTCAGGTCTTCATTTTCTTATAAACAACAAAGGAAGAAAGAGAATTCTTTAATTTTTGGAAGATTTTGGAATTCCTGCAGAGAAAGCAGTTTTTTGCCAACTATGATTAATAAAGAACTTTTCCTTCCTGGCTCTGAAGGACACATCAGTCCTGAGCACCACTAAAGATGCTCCCTCCCCACTGCAGAGAATGATTCAAACATTCGCATATTTTCACAAGTTCTGTTCTTAATACACTCTCAGTGGTCCTCTTTTACAATCAAGATTTGGTATTTGGGATTGTGTTAAACTGGAGCATCAGTTTAAAAAAAAACAGAACTGAACTTTGAAGAAACACACCTATACATTACAGTGAACTTGGAACTGGTGCTTCTTCCTATCATATTTAATTTGAACGTTTCTTGGGATCCACTTGACAATGCCAACTGACAGGAATGGGGTGGAAGGGCGCTTCCCTCCACTGGGCGGCGCCAAGAGCCCCGAACCGAGAGAGCCTGCTATTGTTTCTTTTTGTAAAAGATGCCAGATACACAAATAAGCTCTCCTACTAAGGTTGACTCCCTGATGATAGTGTGACCTCTCGCTGTTTACAAAGCTACAGAAACGTTGTAAGCATACTTTGCTTTCCTTCTTTGTTTTTTCAGCCTATCAGTATATTTCCAACTGCTTAAGGATTTGAAGCATGTTTGCTTAGGAAAATAATACTAAAGAAAAAGACATGAACACACTGAAACTGAGTCCCTTAAACTGAAACCAAGAGGGTGGATATTGGGAGCAGAGAGAGAAAAGGTAAAGTGGGAGAAAAGAATAAGGTAACTGAAAACTGTTTTAACAGAACAACAGGTTAAAGTGATAGGCTATGTAATTGCTAATTTCCTAGGGGAATAAAAGTTTTGAGAGCTAGTTCTCTCATCATAATTAAATTTGTGAGCGCTATAAGCTTCACCACAGAGATCAGCAGTACAGAAGAGACCTAGTGAAGTTGGCTCTCTTTGGGGGGTTAGATCTGTGCTGTACCCAGCAATCGGCAGGAAGGCGAGTAGACATGTAAATGAAAGGATGCTGGAAGAGGGAGTTTTAGTCTCATTTTGCCACTTCCCAATGTTCTTGAGCAAGGCACTTGGCTTTTCTGGTCACCAACTTCCTTCTCTATTAAAGGGAAGAGTCACCCTTGCCTAGAATAGGGTATTTGTGATGACCTAATAAGACCTTCTATGTATAAGCTCTCTACAAAATGTGAAGCAAGAGTTTGACAGACGAACAACGCAAAGGTGGCCATTATTTCTAGCTATGGGTAACATACGGTAGCCGTATTTTTTTCACTTCTTCCTTCCCTCACTCATTTTGTTCATTCACTTAGTCCATCAACATTGCAGAATGTGCATTCTGTGCCAGGTGCTTGAGAATGAGAGAGTTAACAGGAGTTTGAACATGCTGGAAGTTGTCACAATGCCATGATGGCAACATGAATATGCTGCAATGGGGATGCAAAAGAAAGAGTGGGGAGTCCAACCCCGGGAGGAGATGGGGGGAAGAGAAAGGCTTCCTAAAGGAAACAAAGCGTGTGTTCTGTCATGAAACAAAAGGAATGCATCCCAAAGAGGGATATGATATATATAGGGATTTATACGGTAGTTAAGAGTAATAATTGTGCAAAAATGTCCAAAAATTGTCGAACCTTTAATCTCCTAACCGGGGTGCTGGGCTACAATGTGTGGGCGCATATTGGCTCTAGGGCTCTCTCCTGTGTGCTTCAGGAAGGTACAAGATACTCCTGGAGCATCTTGGAGTGAACAGTAACTCACTGCACATGTTCACAGACCTCAGCAGCAGAATTTTGCAGCAGGTTACACAGTCTTAGATTTGATCCCAAGAGATGGTCCAGCTCCCTCCTACCAGGACTGTAACGGAATAGGGGAGGCCCACCCCTATTCCCGACTCCTTTCTACTTTCTAGAGTTCCAAATTCTGGAGGGAGAATGAAGTCTCTCTCCAAGTCAGGGGTGGAGATAGAAAAAACGACAAAGTGGAGGCAGTTGGAGGGGCCGGGGGAGAAGGTGGGGAGAGATTTTATTTCACTCCTTCTAAACTGAATCATGGTCCATCGAAGACTGGCTTTTAGAGAAATGAAAGGGCTCCCGTGTGACATCAACACGCCCCGCTATGAAAAGAACTCCTAAGCCTCTAAGGTTCATGAAGGAAGTTGATTCTTCTACCAACTCCTGAGGTTCAGAGGGAATGGAGGGGCCGAGGCAGAGGAGAAAGGAAAGCCTCAGAGCGCTGGGCGAAGATGCCAATCAGGGAAGGGGAAATTCATTTGCGATGTTAATTAACAAGCGGCTAATTAAAACGGCACTTTGAGCGCTAATCAATCGCCTTATTAAGTTAGAGCCATCACTGGAACAAATTGAAAGCTCCCCGCCCCGGCTCCTGCCTCCGGTGCGGGCGGGGTTAGGTTCCCAGACACCTTGCTAGGGAACGGGGGAGTGGGCGACGGTCTCCATCCGCTCTGGCAGCCTCTCGGGGGTCTGCCAAATTCTCCACCTCCAGGGTTCACCCCGGCTTAACCGCTCTGTCCCAGGAGCTGCTGAACTGGACACGTGTCTAGGAGGCAATCGCTGGTGCGGACGCACCTGGCAGGGGAGAAGGAGCTGCCTCGGAGAACAGCTGGGTCCGCAGCAGCTAGCGCGGACGTAGCTTCCGGGAAGAAGAGCCCCAAAATGTGCGGGAAATGAACTGTGGGCCCTCAAGCAGCGGGGAGGAAGCAATTCGGCCCGAGAGGGGGCGCTCTCCAGCCGGGACCACGCATCCCCACTTTCCCGGACAGACTGATCGCCTAACTTTGAAAACTCTTCTTAGGCCTTTGCCCTTGTCCAGCTCAGCAACCAGGAAAGAGCTGGCCTGTCTTCAGGCACCGAGCACTGGACAGCCAGACTCTTCGTCTCTGTCTCCTGGGGCTCCGTAAGAATGGGGTGGGGTGCGAGGAGGGAAGAGGCAGTGGGTATGCTGATCAACTGGGACGCCGGCACACCATTGCCTGTCACTGTGAGCCTTCCACCCAACCCGTTCACGCTTCCCCCATGCCCTTGACCCTCCAAACTGGCTAGGAGAATTAAGATTTCGAATCTCTATTTTGAGGAGCCTTCCACACTTCCTAATTGTTAAATGCCTGATTTGCACCAAATTCCCAAGGGATAAGTATTTGACAATAAGAGGGGGGCTGTGAATTTAAATGCTAATTAAGTGGGTCCTCTCCCGCAACTCCACCTGTCTGGCGGCCCTTGTTAAGGAGGCACACACCCGGCACGCACACCCCAACATTCCTGGGGTGCAGAACAGAAGTGCAGGAAAGAGGGACCCCAGCGTGGTTGGCTTTTCACGGCCTGCTCCAGAGAAAAAGAGGACGCCATTGAAAGGAGGTCTTTTGCATGGTGGGTGATACATGCCGTGGCCCAAAGTGGGTTTATGTGTCTGCAAAGACCAATGTGTGTCCTGAGCTGGCCTGTGGGCTCGTCATCCAGGAGGTGCGTCGGGCCGCGTTTGCTGGTGGATCTGAGCGTGCCTGGGCTGTCCCGGGAGTACCGAAGGAACGGCTCCCACGTGCAAAGTTCAAAAGCATTAATATTTTCATCATATTATCATTATTCAATATAATAATATTTACTCAGTTAGCGGCACTAATTAGGCCACATTAAAAGCGTAGTGTCTCCCTAATGGTGCGTAATGTGCCCACACACATTTTTCTCTCTGAGGATGGGAGGCTCTTGGCTGGCAGGGGAGAGTAGACAGGCAAGCAGTGGAATGGATTAGGGTGTGACGCTCCCCAACACACACACACGGGCGCGCGCGCGCGCGCACACACACACACACACACAGAGCCAGGTATCTTTCGGGTGGGGTCTGCCGCCTCTGCGCGGTCGATGGGACCCTCCGCTGCGAACTCGGCCCGGCGCCAAGCACCCTGCAGCCTCCTCCCGCGGCCTGGCTCTTTGAACTCGGCGGATTGATTTTGCTACCCTTCCCCCTTTTGTGTGTGTGCCTGCAATTGGTTAGGTTTTTAAGGTTTGGGAGGGCCGTTGTGAAAGAATTAAAATACACTTAACTGGATCCCCTTGGCCGAGAACTGGAGGTCCCGCCTCCTAGCTCGGCGCTTTTAGTATCTCTTTTCCAGTGGGAATTTCTTTCCGAGATTCGAGGGTAGGAGTGTAAAAGAAGCGCCCGCAGATTCAGGGCCGGTCTGGGTCTTTTTCCTGTTCCTGTTGCCGGCGGTCGGCCCCGGCGTCCTGCAGCTCTACGCGTGGTGGATGTTAAGCTCCGAGAGTGTGCCCCTCCCGCGGGCGCCGCGGCGAGATCACTCTGAATATGTAATATATTTGTAACGCGCGCCAAGGTGTGACGGGAATGGGGGTTGGGGGCGGTTGAAGCAGGATTGGGAAGGAGGGGTGCGGCACAGAACTCACATTGTACAGCGCAGTCTAACAATCTGAACATTCCTTTATTAAAATCTGCTGCCTGACATTTACACTGAGCCGCCCGCCTCTGCCTGTAATCCGGGCGAAAACGTATTGTACCGCCGAAATGTGGCTTCTGCCTGCTGGGACGCCGCACCCCACGGCCTGGTCGGGCCCCTCCGCTGCAGCCATGGAAGATCCCTACCCGCACCCCGCATCTCCGAGGGTGGACGAGGTACCGCCTGCCTAGCCCGGGCGCTCAGGTGTGACAGGCACCCTACCTCTCGCTCCACCTCCCGCCAGCCGCCCGATTCAGCGAAGCTCTAGTGACCTGATCCACGCCTCTGGTCCTTCCGTCCCCTTACAAAGAAGTAAACTTTCTACCTCCCCAACCCCCCACCACCACCCGTAATCAGATCGTTTAGAGCTGCTGTTTTCCTTTCGTCAGATTCCGTCTCCCCGATCAGTCTGAATACACGATCAGAACTGCTCAGAGAGCAAGAAGCACATTGATTTCAGCTTGTTCTGCCCACAGACAGGCCCTGACAAGGTTGTTAGAACAGTCGGAGAGGTCTATACAATCACTTAATTACCAAAACTGTCAGTCAGGCGGGACGCTACTCCGCGTCCCGGGCTGCGCCGGGCATTCCAGCACTGGGCCGCGCGCGTGATTGATCGATGCTGATAGCATCGCAAAATAATTACGGCGAATTTTCTGATGTGTGATTTTATCCCAAGTTCATGCTTCAGAGAGGTAATCAGAGGATGAGAAGGGTCAGTGCCATTTCAGATTACCTGGAGTCGTCGAGAAAGGGTAAAACAGAAGGGGGAGAGGCTCAGAGAGAAGGGAGAGAAGGGGGTGCAGAGAACCAGGGACGAAGAGGAAGAAAGACAGCCAGATTTGGGTTGCTGGAGGGACTACAAGCAATTCGTCAAACCTTGCAAGTGATT
>NC_047034.1:104259357-104341857 GCF_011762595.2 Tursiops truncatus | reverse complement strand
TAAATATCACCGAACCGCATGCATTTCACATCAGATCATAAGAGCAACGCTTCAAAAGATGATCCTAGAAAGTGCTTAGAAAGATGGAAGGGGTTAACTTTGCTTGCCAGAAGGTGTTCTGACAAACCCAGGAAAAGAGAAATATGTGCAGCCCCCTTTAAGAGCAGAGCAACTGAAGAAAAAAGAGATTTATGCTTTTAATTAATGGCAATTAAACCATGCCTGTTGGCTTGGCCTATGGCAATCGTTCCCTGCAAAAAGGAGGCCGAGCTGGTGACAAGCATTTGAATCCGCTAAGTTCTGTCAAGGGAGCTGACTCTGCAGGCATCAAAACCAAACTAAATCAATAAAAGAATTAAACTTTTATAAATTGCATTTTGACAAGTATCAGATACCGTTAAGCTTTGATATTATGAATTCCTTGGAGGTGATGCAAACAAGAAGGGCCGCAGTTAGAGATCCAAACAATCAAAGAGGCTTGTTAACATGCGCTGTCAAATGCATCAGTGCTATTAATTACTACAAATTAATGTGACTCTCTCTTCCTCTGGTGATTGGAATAATAATCAGCCAGATTCGTGGAATGAGCACAGAGAACATATGCAACCCTGCCAAAAATAATACGTTTACAAAACAGTAGACATTTACAATCTTTGTGTTCAAAGGCTGGATGGTTTTCTTGTTGCCAGTTGTGACCTCACTTTACCCCATCTTCCCCATTCCTGGGATCTTCTTCATGTACTTTTTCCTGTGTGATGACAGAGGGAGGCATCATGCTCTTGCCAATAATTATTGGAGCAGAGAATAAAATCTTTATTGTGTTCCACTGAGATGTGGGGGAAACAGAACCCTATCCAAAGTGATGGTTTTCTAGGAAATGAACAAAATGCCAGAAGTCCTGTAATTCGGCCAGTTCCTAGCATGAAAACTTTGCTCTGCAGGAAGGATGATAATTAAAATTACATGATGCACTCACTCTGACAGTGTAGTAGGCAGGACTCATGGGGGAAATAGGAGCCCTAATGAGAGATTCTGGATACCTAGAATGATTCAAACAGAAGAATTTCCCCCAGCATTTTGTGATATTCTACATTTACAAATGACCATTGCCAGGATTCATCTGTTGTCTCTCAGATCCACATTTTAAAACAGAATGTGATTTTCATCTTAACAGCTAGAGGAATTGTGATTCTAGATCCCTGGACCCCCATTTCACCCAGTGAAATGCCACAGCAGACTGGAGCTAAACAAATACTTGTTATGAAATATAATACTTCATATTTTCTAAAATATTTAAAAAGCAAACATATTACAAATTAACTGGTAATAAGTCTTCCTTGTGCCTTATAATATGTGATACTTTTTCTAGTTTGTTTTACTAATCTGGATATTTTAATGCTCTTCTTGTCCGAGTTGCCTTATGCCTTCTACTTTTTACTTTGTGGGCCAATAACTTATGGTTTCTCACATCTGAGGAGCTTCCAAATGTTTGTACTGTGTTTTTAGATTAATTAAAGACTGGAACTTAGCCACATGATACAGGAATTTACAGTAATGGGGGGAGGTCTTTTATATAACACAGACTGAACATCTCACAGTATCAACTAATTTTCATGTAGTTGAAGGGGGCTCGGGGTGCAGATGGGGTGGCAAGGAGTAAACCTCTCATTCTCTCTTGCCATTGGAAATAGGAGTACTCTTTGGAATAACACTCTGTCTTTTCCTATAGGCTTGGGATGATCCATCGCTCTAGAAAATCATCATTTTCTAATTGTGTTACAGGCAACTACGTATCAGTTGTGTGGACTTTCTTAATTTGAGAGAGACAGAAACCATAATAACGTACCTCCCAACTTGTAATAGGAATGGTGCCAGGTGTATACTGGTGTTCAGACTAATTATTTGATTTTTACTATTGACTGTACCTAAGTGTGTGTTTTTAACACAGAGAGGAATTGTCTTGACACCATCTGGTAGCAGTTTTTCACGTCTGACAAAATTTAAAACTCAGTTTGAAGCTTGGCCAGTGATAAATGTGCTTAGGATTCCGTATGACCTTGGTGAACCTCTGACTTATACAAATCAGGGCGTTTGTCTCAAACTGTGGTTACAGTATTTTATTGATGTACTTAATCTGTTACCCAGGAACCACAATTCTTATGATAGATAGGATATTTGCTTGGATAATGACAAGGAAGTTTGAGATGATTTTTTGCTCTTTTTTCATTGTCAAGAAATGGATCCTGGCTCTAAGTCTGGATTTAAGTTTGAGTTTTCCATTTCAAGGGCTTCTCAAGATCTGTTCAGAAGGAGCATTAAAGGGGAGAAAGGGGAAACAAATGCTTATAAAGCCTCCACAGAAAAGTCTGATAGATAAAAATATGGTTCCAGGGATGTGCTTCTTTCCTTCCCTGTGTGCTCACTCAGCAAATGCAGGAGGAATTTATTGCTGGAAATTTGTGTAATCATTTTTATCTGATTACTTGGCGAGATGCTACATAAGCTCTAGCCTCTCTCTATTTTAGAAATCCTGGTTTTATTATAAGCATGCTTCAGTTCCTCCAAATGTCTTTATGGATTTGAAGGGGCTGCTCAAGCTTTGTCACTTATTTTTAACAATATAATTTTCTAAGAGCAGGACATTCTTGCTAAGCCTGACATGTGATATGTAAGCACATATTGACCATTCACTATTACTTTAATGCTTCCTGGCAGCAGCAGTACATCAGGCAGAATTCAAACAACACATTTGCCTGGAGTTCAGTATCCATTTGAATCAAATTTGTTAGCTTTCAATTTTTTCGTTTTTTTATTTTTATTAAAATTCCAGTTAGTAAATGCTCTGTAAATCTGATGACAGGCCTTGATATGAACAGCCCACACTCTAAGTGGGAAAAAAGTGACTGAGTGCCCCTGTTAATAATGTAATTATCTTTTTCTAGAGAGTTAATTTACAAAATATTTGCACTCACTTCATTTTTTCACTATTGTTTTGAAGGCCTCTCATTTATAAATCTGCACCTGTGTGGTTGTGAATATGTGTATGTTTTTTCATTGTGCGAGGAGATATCTTACCCCACCCTTTTCTACTATGGCTTCCTCCACTTTTTTCTTTTTCTTGAAACTAAATATTTTTGGTTGTGGACTAGTAGCTCAATTCACAAATTATTATCAATTTGATAGCAATCAAGTTTGTGAATCCTCACAAATTTTATACCTGCTGGAATTTAAGAACTATTATTCAAAATCTTTTTTTGTAAAAAAAAATGGGGGGAGGGTGGTGGTGGTGATCGTGAGGGCGTTCAAAATTTCATACACAGACAGAAATATGGATATATATTCTAAGACCCTTATTCACATACCAATATAATGTATGACTGTCGATTTCTCAGAAAATATGTCTTCATCTGAGAGTGAGTTATCTCTTTTTACTTTGCTCATGTAGAAAATGGCAGATGAATGATCAGCTGTCGGTTATTCTTCACCAGGTGGAGTGATAGATAAACAGACACTTTAATTTAGCCCCTTTGTATTTGCCCATAGTTTGAGATTTTTGTTTTTTATGATACTTGCCAGATAGAATGAAGTGCCACATACTTGGTGCAAATTACGAGACAAATTGCAAATATAGATGTTGATGTTTCTCTCTGTTTATGACACTGCAAATTGTCCCAAGAAGGGATTTGCAAGAGAGACTTTCGATGTTTCATAGATGGATTGTAACTAATGGAACACACACACACACATACACACACACACACACACACACATACATGCGTGCGTGCGCGTGCGCAGCAGTATTTGTTTCAATCCAAGTTATAGTTGCTAAAATTGACAACAGTTCTTCTCCCCCATATGAAAATGTTGTGATTTGGGAGGAAAAAAGTGATTTTTTTTTTTGTACTTCATGTCACTATTCTTACAGTAGTTTCTTGGGCAAGAGAGTATAGAACTGGATATTACCTCCGAAACTGGTTTATATATTTATGGTCATTATTTTTATGGTGGTAGAAAATAATAGCAAATATTAAATCCATTTCTAAGAAAACAAAAAGTACTTCAATAGATATATCAAAGGATACACTTTGATATATATAATCTTCAGTTATTGAGCAATTATTTTTTTCAGCTGCACAGAAGATTTTTATGATATGACCTTCCCATGTCACAAATTTTAAGACTTGAGACCTACATTTATTAACTACCAGCACTACTGGTTGTAGACATGACCCTCTCTTTCATTCCTGGCTCTAGAAGGTAGCCTTCCTTTCTCCACCTACCTACCTGCTTATGTTGTATTTTGTGTTTTCTAGCTTGATAGTTAATAAATCCTTCTAGTCAACCCAAGCACAAATATCTAGCAAATCCATTAGATTACACAAAATACAACCCATCAACCATCATCATACACTTTATTTAGTAAAACAGTTAAACCTCAATGATGTGAACATCTCTTTTCTTTCTCCACTCAGAAATGGCAACAATTCTGGCATGGTGTTTATGGTTCTTCTTGAGGAAATAGGGAAAAATTAGTGCTACAATGATCAATACCCAACCTGATTTAAAAAGGGCTACACACTAACCTCGTGTGAGGTTTTGGGCAAGTCAATAATTCAATGGAATTCTGTTTTCACATTAGAAAAAATGATTAAAGGTTGTATATTCATCGCACAAATGTGACAGACCCTGTTGTATCCCTGAGGATACAATCATGAATAATACAAGTGAGGCTCTGAGTTTCCAGATCTTATGCACCAGAGAAAAGAGAGAGGAAAATAAATGTATTACAAGGGAGTTGATAAGTGTAATGATTGTAGTAGTACAGAAGGCCATGGCAACATGGGGGAGGGACATCTAACCCAGCCCGGGGATGGCATGAAGGGTTAGGGAATGCTTCTTGGAGAAAGGTATGTCTATGGCAAAGGATAAGGAGAAGTTGGCTAGAGAAAGAGAGGTGGTGAAAGGGGGAGTGGGAAGAGTGTACGTGGCAGGAGAAAAGGCAGGACCAAAGTCAGAGATAAGAAAAATCATGGCAAAATCAAAGGATGGGGCTTCCCTGGTGGAGCAGTGGTTGGGAGTCCGCCTGCCGATGCAGGGGACACGGGTTCGTGCCCCGGTCCGGGAGGATCCCACATGCCGTGGAGCGGCTGGGCCCGTGAGCCA
This sequence comes from Tursiops truncatus, assembly GCF_011762595.2. Taxonomy (NCBI): domain Eukaryota; kingdom Metazoa; phylum Chordata; class Mammalia; order Artiodactyla; family Delphinidae; genus Tursiops; species Tursiops truncatus. The sequence continues at coordinate 104,336,694 of NC_047034.1, read as the reverse complement.
TGGCCGCTGAGCCTGCGTGTCTGGAGCCTGTGCTCTGCAGCGGGAGGGGCCATGACGGTGAGAGGCCCGCGTACCGCAAAAAAAAAAAATAATAATAAGATTGCCATAAAAATTCAAAGATATATGACAATATTCATATCAAATTGTTAAAAGGCAAATATATAAGTATCACATGTTGGTTATAACTTAGTAATATAGTCCAACATGTACGGAGAAGAACTATCATTGAAATTATATTTTAATGTCATGCCTCTTTGGTAGACTATTTATAAAGATTATTGCTAAATCAATTAATGTTTTCTGGCTACATAAAATACTAACGAAATAAAGGATTTGTCAGTCTACATCTGCTTTTCTAATTTTCTATAGCAGTTATTCACCATAGTTTAGACATAATAATGGATTATAGCAGTCTATGATTCAGAACAGGTAAATGATACAGTGGACACTCTTTTTTTTTTTTTTTTTTAGCGGTACGCGGGCCTCTCACTGTTGTGGCCCCTCCCGCTGCGGAGCACAGGCTCCGGACGCGCAGGCTCAGCGGCCGTGGCTCACGTGCCCAGCCGCTCCGCGGCATGTGGGATCTTCCCGGACCGGGCACGAACCCGTGTCCCCTGCATCGGCAGGCGGACTCTCAACCACTGCGCCACCAGGGAAGCCCCAGAGACTCTTATAACACACAATTATATTATACACCTCAAAGATGAGCTTTCTGTCCTCAGTTCTTTATGATTTAAAGATGATGACTTCTCTCTACTAAGGTTGATGGTACTTTCTGGCATCTTAAAATTTTTGAACACACCCATTTAAAGTTGTTTGTATGATCTTAAATCATCACAACCCTCTTCCTTCTGATATGAGGGCCTGGCCCTCAACTTTGCCACCCAAAGCCTTCCTCACCATCCGCCCAACCCAGAGTGTTTCTAGATTCATCTTTTCCTCTCACCCATGTCCAAGCCAGTAGTAAGTTCTGTCGGCACTGCCTCCAAAATAGATTTTGAACCTGAAAACCTCTTATCACTTGCTCGGCTATGAACTTAGCCTGAGTCATCAGTGGCTCTCACCTGGAACATTGCAAGAGCCTTTGAGGTACTCTTCCCTCCTCTGCCCCTGCCTCTCAAAACTGCATCCTTCCCACAGGGGCCAGAGTAATACCACACCTCTTCTCCAACCCTCCAATAAGTTCCCATACAACTAGAACAACCTCCGAAAGGCCCTAATAATTTGGACCCTACCTATTTCCCCGGCCTCAGCTCCCTCCACTCTCATTTCCTTCCTTTTGGCCCTCTGTCCTTGTTTTTGTCCCCAGAACAAGCCGAGCCATTCTTGAGATATGTGTCCCCTGGATCTTTGCATGGCCACCCCCTTGTCCTTGGTCTTCACTCAAACAGCTCTGCTTCAGAGAAGCCTCTTCCCACTCTGGCTGAAGAAGCACCTCTGGTCCCTCTCTCTCGCACCCTACTTCATCTTCTTCATGACACTTACAAGTAACTAAAATTATCTTCTTGATTTTATTTTTTAACATGTTGAGACTGTCTTCCTCCAATGTTCCTCCAGGACAGGAACTTGTCTGTCTTGTTTGCCACTCTCTTTCCAACATCTAGAACAGGTTCTGGGGCTCATCAACTCACTACCAAGCCCTCTTAACAGTTCTTTTCCACATCCCTCTCTAGGAACACTTGTGTTATCTGGTGTAGCAGAAAGCGTGCGTTGGCACCTGAGAAGATATGGTTTTGAATTCTCAATCAACCTCATTCCTGGCTTTTGGAAAGTATTCTCACTTGTAAACCCAGGCATAATTCTTACATGAGGAGGCAGTTATGAAGCTTCCATGAGGTAATGAATGCGAAATGCTTAATACAGAAACTTGCACACAGGTAGCATTCAATAAACTGTAGTTACCCTTTTTTAATATTTCTGCTTGACATAGCGCAGTGGTCAAAATCAGTAAATATGACTTCTTTCTTTTCTCCTTCCTCCTTCTTTCCTATTATTTCATTTATTCATATATAGATTCATTTTCAAAAGTATTCACACGAACTCTGGGGTTTGCCATACAAAAAAAAAATGGGCGAGACCAACAGATGCTTTCCCAATGATACGTGTCTCCTTGTCACTCTTTACTGTTCACTGTGCTTCTGAGTCTTGGGTAACTACTGGCATGATTAATCTGTTGCTGCTATTGGCCCACATGTTATACAGATCAATCCTGATTGTGCTTTGGCAAAACTTTAAAATGTATCTCCCATCTTCTGTGATAGTGAAGAGCAGGCCAGCATGGTGAAGTTGTGACACGTCTCCTGCTACCGCCTCTGTTCTTCTCCAAACTCATCTTACTGACTGAATTGGGATCCAATGTTTCAGCCTCCAAGGACCATGACTTCTTTTCCCTTCATTGGCATGACAGCCTATCCCTAGCTTAACCGAGGGCATTGCTCAGTGTGGAAATTCTGTCTATGACACTTTATTTGCAACGATTTTCTCCTGCTCTTGGATCATAAGTTTAGCCATGATGGAAATAAGGCAATGCAAAAGTGAGAATGCACAGGACCATCGTTTCAGGATTTCCACCAGTATGCTAATTGTTTCACGATGTAGGGATGATTTAGTAGAGGCATATGAAGATTTGTAGAGCAAATGAATTCCATACTGACCTCTTCAGTGTCAGGTAAAGTATAACTACTGATGCTAATGTAAGCCATGAAGAGGTCCTTAGTAAATCCAGCCTCACAACTTTAAAACATGTTATTGATTTCATTTTATTTTTGTTAACACCGTATTTCTATTAGTTAGCATTAATTTTTCTAAATTGCAATTCTTTGTTTTTATGCTACTTCTTTATGCTACTTCTAAATGGTAGAATCATATATTAATCATTTCTGTAGACCTAGTGCATAACTGACACACGTAAGTGCCAGTTACTACTAGGTAAACATTAGTTGAACCAATGAAGATATATATGCCTTGGCTACATTTGTGTAACTGTATTTACCTGACAGATGTCCGGTTGATTCAGGATCTTTAAAGTCAGATCTGTATCATTATACAGAAGAAAAAATATCAAGTGGACTTAAAATACATTTTCTTTCTGCTCACTGATCCCTCATATCCGTGCGGTATGTAACCATTACAATACCACATACATTAACTTCCACATACATTAACTTAATTACATAGTTTTAAAGAACTTCCACATACATTACATACATTTAATGTATGTAATGGCACCTGAGAAGATATGGTTTTCCACATACATTAACTTCCACATACATTAACTTAACTACATAGTTCTAAAGACCAAGTAACATTAAAAAAGATAGTGGACACATTTTGAGAAGATGGGCCTAAAGCTGGCATTCACTCTGGAGTCAATGAAAAATTGTAGGAATTTAGAGACATTTGTTTAATTACTCTTTTAAAATTTTTAAGAGATTTTGTTTTTCTAATAGTAAGTAGAAATTAGAACAACAATTTATTTGTTCTATTTTGCTCACATCACAGATTAGAGTTAAAATTTTTTCTTTTGAATTTTATTTTATTTTTTAATATAGCAGGTTCTTATTAGTTATCTGTTTTATACATATTAGTGTATATATGTCAATCCCAATCTCCCAATTCTTGCCACCTCATCCCAGCACCACTAGAGTTGAAATCTTGTATCCACTCCTAAAAAATGAGTCCTTCTGCTTTTGTTTGAATGCTCAGTTCTAAGGATGGAAGTATCTTATTTTATTGGGATTAAAATCTCCATCCAGTAACTTGTCTCCATTGGTGCCAGTTCTTTCCATCATCAGCCCAGACTCTGCTCCTCTGCAGCTTCTCATATGAGATGGTTTCCAGGGTCCTCACCGTACAGTGAGCAGATAAAAGCTCAGGTTCTGACATCAGGGTTTGTTATGTGACCTCAGTCACTCGTTGACAAAAGTGTGACACAAGTCAATGATGCGAGGATTAAATGTAACAACTCACGTGACGTGCTTAGCATAGTACTCAATAAATCATTTTCTTAAATTATATTTTATGTTAATATCAATCCTGCTCACCCTTTGAATATACTCTCGTTTATCAATGTGCCTCTTAAAATTCAGTCCCCAAATTTAGACAAAATATTTCAGATGTAAGCCATATGTTTAGTAATTAATGAATTTGATTACTGTTCCCCTAAGGCTTGGCAGAAGACAACATCTCTTTCAATACAATAAACAAATCATATGCATAAATGCCATGATTAGACTCAGATATGTAAATAAAGACACGATTTTCTAACTTTGAGCAAGTTATTCCAAGGATTCATTTCCTAAGGTGATGGAAGACTATGTAGGGTAACTGATACTTATATTGCCGCCAGAATTTTCACACCAAATGTAAGCAAAAGACTTGCTTACATCAACAAAGGCCCTTCCCTCACTTCAGCAGTGGGTGTTCCCCAGCAACAAAATTGAGTGCAGGGACACAGAAGGGAGAATACTGGGAGACAGGAGTTTGTAATCTCATTATCGGTAGCTGATGTATTACAGCCCTAGTGGCCTACTGTTTTAATATTGCAGCACGCTAGGCTGTTTTTCAAATACATTGTCTTCAGCCTGGAATTACATATTGGAAAAATTCATAGGTCCTGCTATTGTTATGATGCTGTGTTGGTGACTAAAACCTTTTTCTTTACTCAGGTGGGAGCCAAAACATACAAACAAAATCAATAGCTCCCCTGTTTCCTACTCCCTTTCTTCCACTAACTCTAGAAAATGAAATAAATGCCTTCTCATATCTTCATAGAGTCTCATGTACATACATGGATGGATGAAAGGAGAGATGACATAGCTAGGTGATTAGATGGATATAGAAAGATAGAGGGGTAGGTAGAAGGAAGAATGGTAGGATAGATAGATAATAGACACGTAGATAGATAGATAGATAGGTATGATGTAATAGAATGAGAAGTGGAGGATGCTAACATGGAAAACATCTCAGGCTGGGTATAGAGGCACTTGAGTTCCAGTCTTGACTCTGCCATTAACTTGCTTGTGATTTCACTTAGTCCCTTGACCTCCCTTGATCGTTGCAGTAAAATAGGGGTGTTGCCAACCAGCATGTTGGGCAATATTGGTAGGTCTTGAATCCTTAAGAGGTAGCTCTGCAAATCCATTATCACTGCCCTATTGGCCACCATTTCTCCCTGTGGATGGTTGGCCAGGATTCCTAGTGAAGGGCATCCTGATACTACCCACACCTTCTAACCATGCTCTCAGAGAAATGGTCTGGGGTACCTCTGACCAAATGATGTCTAGCTTCCTTCCAGCTAAATTTGATGATTCACCATACATAAAAAGATTGCCTTCTAAAACTTGTCATTCATAATACAATATATTTCCTATGAGCATAATCCTTTGTGTGAACACTAAATTTTCTAAAATTAGAGCGGGCCTAAGGTCTGAGGAGCAGGCCTACTTTTGCAACTACCTGGTTTTCTTTGGGCCAGCCCAACTGATGTTGCTCTAATCTTAGGCAAAATGATGACATGTGAAAATTTACCTATAGCTTCTGCAGGTACATTTCTTTCTTTTTTAATGTTTTTTTTTTTGGCTGCGTGGCTTGTGGGTCCCACCCACGCCCTTGGCAGTGAAAGCCAGAGTCCTAACCACTGGACCACCAGGGAATTCCCTCTGCAGGTACACTTCTTTCTGTACTATACCTTCCCGCCGTGACAAGGGGTCTTGAAGGTGCCTGATAACTTCCTGCTCTTTTAACTTCCAACTCACTATAAAATAAGAGGAAGTCTGATAACTAGTAAGTAGCATAGAACCCTACATCATTATGGTGGGACAGGGCTTAAGAATTTTGCTTCACCACCACTCTTCTAGCCAGGAACAACATCTCTCACAATTCTCTTTCCCTGCAGTCCTGCTCAGAGTCAGCGTCTCTTCCTAAGAGACACTCACATGAGAATTGAAAGGCCAAAGAGCAGAGGCCATAATTTACAGCTAGCAACATGAGTTGATGTGAGATTCTAAAGAATGACCTCAATTGGTGCTATAGACTGAGAAAGAAACTTTCCAGAGGTTCTTAAAGTTTGCACTCTAGTGAACCATCTGCTTTAGTGTGGCGGCCTGAGATCATCTCCAGTGTCTTCTCTGACCTTGGTTCCTTAACTCTGCCGGTGGTCGGTTATGCCTCTAATTCCCTACATTGAAATCCTTTGTACTTGAAATACATCGAGTGCCTTCTGTTTTCCCGACTGAACCTGGACTGTGTTGGCATCACCTGATTCAGCTATTCATGGGTATGTGAGTCCCCTCTATGGCATATCTGATGAGTTGGCATTCAATTATTCTTAGACACTTAAAGAAATATGGCAATCCTAGCTTCAGAAACAGCATATTTCATCACAGAATTGCTCGAATTGTTAGCAAGCATATCATAGTGCAGAGTAGAATGGGTATACGTGTTTTTTTAATGAGAAAAGCCTGGCTTTGCATCCTACATTTGCCATTTTCAAATGCTGGGCAAGGTGCTTAACTTCTCAACCTCAGTTTTCTTTTCTGTAAAGTGAGGGCAATAATTGTACCTACTTTTCAGGATTGTTATAAGAATTAACAAGATCAAGTTTATAAAAACCACCTTTTCCTTACAGCATCTATATAACTTTCACTGTTTGGGCCTAATTCTGTCCTCTGGAGTCATGTAGGTAGGGCCCAGCTGGCCGACAGAGCACCTCTGTGAGAATGAGAGAAAGACGCCCCCTTTGGCTGACTCAGCCTGGCATCTGGGCATCTGGCTTGGTGAGCAGAGCAGGAGCTGGATTTCAGTCCCCACTGCCCCTCAGCTGAGTACCCTTGATCACAGCCTGAACCCAGTTCACTGGGTCACTGCATGCAGATGAAATCTAATCCCTCAGGAAAATCCTTCACATATTTTAAGACTTCTCTCAATTCCTCAACTCACTTTTCCTCTCCTCTCTAAACCAAACAGTACCAATCAGATGGGGACTGTCCATAGTGAAATGACAGTGCACTCTTCGTTAATGAATGATTCAGCCAAAGGATGGCTGAACTGGAAGACTACACCCACTAAGTCATTCACAGGAAGGCATCACCTTAATTGTGCATTTGCATTTTTAAATGTTGCTGTAGAAGTTTACCCTCTTGTTAAAGACTGTTGGACAACAGTGAGAATGTGGGTCCCCTGCTGAGTATGCGATGGGGAAGGTGTGTAAAATCCTACCTTGGCTGCCCAGCTACACCTAAGGGCCTCTCTGGTTTCATCCTCTAGGACAACTCACCAGAGGAGGGTGGGCCCAAGGTCGATACCCACCTCCCTCCAGGCAGTGACCCACTCTTAACATTTGTGTGGCCCAAGGCAAGAGAACAAATGGAGGCCTATAGGTTCTATATCTAAATGTTTAGAAGTTACAAATAAAGCTATAAACTGTTAAATAAAATATGTTCTATCTTCTTACCTTGACAAATGAATATTCATAATGACAAATGAGAAAATGTACATAAAACTATGTTTTTTATATGACTGACGGAAACGATCAAAGATGACTGAATTAATCATAACTGTGCACGTCTACATGTCCTGTTGATGAGCTGGTGATACTTGGATGAGTAATACATCCATAGTTAATTAACTATTATATGTTTACTATATGAAATTAATTTGATAGTCTTCATTTTAGCAAAATCACTAATTATATAGGTATAACTAAGATTTTCATGTGTTCTATTGACAGTAATGACAATTTAGCCAATATTTCTTAAGTCATTGTAGTTTGTTTGTTTGTTTGTTTATTATTCATTTCAGTTGAAGAAACTTCACTCTGCTAAGGCAGGAGTAACTGGAATTGTCAATAAATTATTAAACCATTAAATTATTATAAATTAGGAAATGAACTTTACATACAAATTTTACATATATTAAAAAAACCGTAATGAAGTCACATGTGACAAAGTAGCATTATTGCAAAAAATATTATAAGCTATTTTACTATCAAATGTATGGCTATCATTTTTAAAATGAATATGTTAAAGGAATATCTTTTAGGTGAACATCTAGATACATACAGTATTTCTTAGATTCTTATTTCAAATTTTCCAATATTGGGTTATTATAAAAGAAACAAATATTAGCAGGGCATTATTTAACTTGTTCAAATTTCTCTTTAATTAAGACTACATTCTAATCTATATTGACCAGAAACATGGTCATTAAAATTAGAAATAATTAGTAATTATTTATATGTGAATGACCTATTTGATAGGTAAACATTTTCATTTCCTTGCTTTAATGTTATATTTTATTGGAATATTTTCAACAAATTACTTGCAGTTTATTTTGATTTAGAAAATCCACTGGCTCTGACATTTTAAGAAATATTTTTTAGGGCTTCCCTGGTGGCGCAGTGGTTGAGAGTCCGCCTGCCGATGCAGGGGACGCGGGTTCGTGACCCGGTCCGGGAGGATCCCACATGCTGCAGAGCGGCTGGGCCCGTGAGCCATGGCTGCTGGGCCTGCACGTCCGGAGGCTGTGCACCGCAACGGGAGAGGCCGCAACAGTCAGAGGCCCGCATACCGCAAAAAAAAAAAAAAAAAAAAAAAGAATCCGCCTGCCAATGCAAGGCACGGGGGTTTGAGCCCTGGTCCGGGAAGATCCCACATGCTGCAGAGCAACTAAGCCCGTGCCCCACAACTACTGAGCGCATGCGTCACAACTACTGAAGCCCGCCGCCTATAGCCTGTGCTCTGCAACAAGAGAAGACACAGCAATGAGAAGCCGCACCGCAATGAAGAGTAGACCCCACTCACTGCAACTAGAGAAAGCCCGTGCACAGCAACGAAGACCCAATGTAGCCAAAAATAAATAAATAAATTAAATTTTAAAAATTAAAAAAGAATTTTTTTTAGTTCTTTTATGAGAGAAATAGCCAAATGTTGACATTTTTGAAATTTTTTTGTTAAGTTTTGGTAATATTAATAATAAGCAACAGTAACATCAAATAACTATGGATAGCATGAAATGAAAATTCATTTTTCACTAAAATCTTGATTCATGCTTTATTTTGAGATTCTTCTGTTGTTTCAGTTAACTCTTGTGGTGCATCTTGTATCTTATACGATCTAATTGCTTTAACAGTTCCAGACAGCATTCCCATCATACAGGTCCAAAAATGACTTTAAGGTCATTGCTTTGCTTCATCAAACTATTTCATCTTTGGGAAGATTCAGAAAATATAGTATATTTTATAGAAAATAAAGTATATTCAGAAAATATAGTATATGATCTTTGAATTGCTGTTGAAACAGTTGACATCATATCTCCCAATAAAACGATTCAAAAGTGTGTTGTATATGACAAACACACAAGTATTTTTGGACTTCTGGCCAATGTTCTGTATGGTAAAACTTTCTGTTTATCAACCCCATTGCCACCATTACGTCTTAGACATTACCCTCGGTGAATTTTTAAATTATTTAAATGAAGCTGAGTTTTAGTGTTAATTTTTGGAAATTTTAATTACATCTTTTTAAACATTTTGATAGAAGTAGAACTATTTGCAATTCCAGCGTTCAGAGGCCATCTAGTTACCAATGTAAAGAGTAGGTATCATGCTTCCTAGAGGTTATATCTAGACTAACATACAATTTTAGGAGTGATGGGAATTGTTGCAAAATATTCCTTTTCTACTCTATGCAACTGTAGTGAATACTGTACCAATTCCAAGTACCTGTGGAAACAAGTTGGAACACAAAGAGAAGATGGATGCTTGGTGCTACTGGGAAATGGTACTTTATTATGCAAAAGTCTATGGAGTTCACACTACATAAGAGGAAGGATTTGACAAGTTAATTTACCTTTTCTTTACCTAAGTGCTTCTGCCGGTCAAATCCTCCCCACACTCCAGGGCACTGTCTCTCTCCTGCATAGATGGTGGTACAATCCACAAACCCTTGTGGCTTCAGATGCTCTTCAAGGTACAAAGTGCAAGAGATGCAGAGAGGCATTTTCCCGGGTTTCGAACTGTGTCATGAGAGTGGATGCTGTGTCAATGCTAATCATCAATCCCGGGTGACAGAGGTGCCTGTGTGTTCTCTAATACATATGTTTTTATGTGAGTTTGTGATATGTGGAGCCCCAAAGGTCACTACTTCCAGGAAGCTCCCTTCTCTCCGTGGAGGTCTGACTGAGTCTAGCACATGGAACCTATCTCTGCCTTAACCCAGGTCACATCCTCTAAGGCTTTTTTATCTGAAAGGGCCAAGTTCAATCTCTTCACTTCCCATTCTTCTGTTCCAAGTATTCCAGATACATCTTTTTTGCTTAGAGGGTCTTTGAAGCTATTAAGATTTATTGCATTTGAATGGCATTACATTTCCTTTTCTAATATCCTAGAACGGTTATAAAGTTTCTGACAAAAAATTTGCTTCTCCATTAAGGGAGGTTTTGCTGTAATTTACAGATAATCTGTACCCTGGACACCTTACCTATATTAAAGGAGGGAACAAATTTGTCCTTTAAGATGAACTTTCCTTTATGCTTCCCAGAGTCCAAGAATTAAGGAATTCTTGAGCAAACAGGAACTCTTGTTTCTTGGTTTTTTTTTTTTTTGAGAATTTACTGTTTTGACGTTCTGTTCTGTGTGCCATGAATCCAGTGATCTTGATGAAGTTCTCAATACTATGTTACAGCTTAATAATATCAAACATATTCAAGTAATTGAGATAATGTAAGGAAAGCACTTATAACAGTGCTTAGCATGATGATGTAAGTGGTCAATACGTGTTAGCTTTTTTTTTAAGGTTACTATGATTGTGAATTTAAATAGAGCTTTACAATTTCTTGAACACTTTCATATAAATTCTCTTGTATGATCATTCTAGTCACATTGTAAGATGTGTAGGAAAAATATCCCCCTTTTACAGATGGTAAAATTGAGGGTCAGGAAACTGACGCTATTAGAAGCTTCCATACCCTTATATGGCAGACTAGCCCGAGTTTTCTAATTCCTACTGGACAAAAAGAAGCAGTGTCATCTTTTGCCCAAAGCAGTGACTTTTATCTTCTTTTCAGCAAAATAAGTGCTGTAATATCCCCTATTGACAAAATATTAATCAATTTCAAGAAAGAAGTGGAAAATTTTATTCGAGTCAAATTGAGGATTATAACCCAGGAACAGCCTCTCAAAAATCTCTGAGAACTGTTCCACCCATTAGAGGTCAAAGCATAGTTATACAGATTTTGTGAGACAGAGGGCTGCACATTAAATGACGTAGATAATTTGCACAACCCAGATCTATAAGCACAAAGCGGTGAGTCATCGTGACCCCTTACAAGATCAAGAAGGAAAGTTATTTTGTTTTCCTTTACGTATAGTTAATTTACAATGTTGTGTTAGCTTTTGCTGTACAGCAAAGTGATTCAGTTATACATATATATTCTTATTCATATTCTTTTCCATTACAGTTTGTTATAAGATATTGATTTCCCTGTGTTATACAGTAGGACCTTGATGTTTATCTATTTTATATATAGTAGTGTGTATCTGCTAATCCTAATTTATCCCTCTCCTGCCTTTCCCCTTTGGTAACCATAAGTTTATTTTCTATGTCTGTGAGTCTGTTTCTGATTTGTAACTAGGTTCATTTGTATCTGTATTTGTATTGTATGTATATATTTGTATGTGTATTTGTATGTGTATTTGTATGTATATTTTATGTTCCACATATAAGTGATATCATACGATATTTGTCGTTGTCTGACTTACTCCACTCAGTATTATAATCTCTAAATCCACCTATGTGGCTGCAAGTGGCATTATTTCCTTCTTTTTTATGGCTGAGTAATATATATACATATATATGATATATATATACCACATCTTCTTTACCCATTCATCCGTTGTTAGACATTTAGGTTGTTTCCATGTCTTGGTTCCTGTAAATAGTGCTGCTATGAACATGGGGTGAATATCTTTTCTAATTAGAGTTTTCTATGGATATATGCCCAGGAGTGGGATTGCTGCATCATATGGCAACTCTATTTTTAGTTTTTTAAGGAACCTCCATATTGTTCTCCATAGTGGCTATACCAATTTACATTCCCACCAACAGTGTAGGAGGGTTCCCTTTTCTCTACACCCTCTCCAGCATTTATTATTTGTAGACATTTTGATGATGGCCATACTGACCAGTGTGAGGTGGTACCTCATTGTAGTTTTGATTTGCATTTCTCTAATAATTAGCAATGTTGAGCATCTTTCCACGTGCCTGTTGGCCATCTGTATGTCTTCTTTGCAGAAATGTCTATTTAGGTCTTCTGTCCATTTCTTGATTGGGTTTTTTTGTTTTGTTATTGAGTTGTATGAGCTGTTTGTATATTTTGGAAGTTAATACCTTGTCGGTTGCATTGTTTGCAAATATTTTCTCCCAGTCTGTAGGTTGTCTTTTCATTTTGTTTATGACTTCCTTTGCTGTGGAAAGGAATGTTATCTTTTAAGCAGTTTGTCTTGTTGGTGCTAAGAGACTGTTGATCTTTATGGCTGAGCAGGTATTTCTGCCGATGGAGAGGTTTGGTCCATGCATAATGCAGATACACAACGCACAGTAGAGGGGAGAGAGGAGGCCAAAGGGCAGAGAAGATTTTTACGTTTATATTTTTCTTGTCTTGCCATAAAATATGAATTTTATTTCACACCTCAAACAGACAAATATCTTGAGACTAACATACACATAACATTGGTCACATCTTCAAAATTCTGGGTACGATTTTGACACAATGAAGTTGAGTTTTACAGGACACAAGATTCCAAGTTTCCTACATATGGGAAGTGTGCGCCAGAACTGTGCCCGCCTTTTGAGGGTGAGGCTTCAGAGGTCACCCATCCAAGTAGAAAGCACTTGGCAGACAGAGCTCCCGCAGAAGTTCCCCAAATCAAAGCACAACATGCAGCTGAGAGCCGCTGGAGACTTGGCTTTGCTCTCCTGGCACCTTATATGATACATTTCCCCACTGTTTTCTCCTCATATTTTCTCCTTGCATTCATGGAGGTTCTCATTAGGAGGACTGAGATACCTTTCTTCTGGCGCTGTCATCCCCCAGTGACTCCCCAGCCCCAACCTCTCCCTTCCATGTACTTTACTGCACTTACAGTCTCTAGTACAACATTTAGCTTCACAGCATATATCAGACAACAAATTAGTCTTATCTCCACAGCTAGATATTAAGCAACTTAAGGGAGAATGTTATGTTCATACTTTTGTGTCACTCACAGTACCTAGCACAATGCAGAACACGTCTAGGGGTTCAATCACATTTGTCAAGGGATGAATTAAACTTTTTGGTGTCACAACCCCTGTATACTCTTAAAAATTATTGAGAATCTTAAGAGATTTTGTTCCATAAACAATATAATAGGATATAATAGGATTATTATAATAGGATATAATCCCCATAGGAGTATATCTACTCAACACTTACCAAATTAGAACAGAAAATTCAAAACATCACAGCAGAACAAGACAATAGAAGTATATTTTTTTTGTTGTGTTTCTGCATAGATTCAGGAACAACTTTGGTATTTCAAAATAATCAATTGGACAATATAGAGGTTATGGAGATTATACAAGTTATAATTGAAGGTAAATACTTAGAGCACAGAAGTACTGAGAACAACTGAGTTAATTTCAGAAAATGCGTATTTTTATACCTTAAATCTGCTACCTTAGAAAATTCTAGAAAATACAATATTACACAAGCATACATTCCATAAACTGTCAGAAAATTACATCATACCATAACATGCAGTGTCTGGAAAACTCCACTGTACACTCATGAGCGAATGAAAGTGAAATAGACAAATAACATTTCAGTAATGTTGCAAAAGTAGTTGTGACTTCCTGGATCCCCTGAAAGAGTCTTGGGGACCCCTAAAGATTCCAAGACCAACCTTTGGAAACCAGTGGATTAAATGATAGTCTTGGTTAATTAGATCACGTAAAGATGCTCATTACACAAAATCACTACTAGAAATTTATAGGACAATTAGAATCTACTTTCTAGTGATTGGCATTTGTATTATTTATGAAGTGCTTAGTTAGTTGTTCATCTTTAGACGGGCGAGTCATCTAGATCAGATTGTATTAGTCATCTAATTACCCCAAAATTTAATAGCTGAAACTCGCAAACAATTATTATTTCAAGTCTTTGTGTGTCAGGAACCTGGGTGCAGCTTAGCTGGGTGCCTATGGCTCAAGGTGTCTCATGAGGTTGCATTAAGCTTTGGACCAGGGCTGTGGTCTCATATGAAGGCTCGACTTGCAGGGAACATGCTTTCAAGCTTGTGTATATGGTTCTTGACAGGTGTCAGGATTCAGTTCCTCACAGACCATTAGACAGAGGCCTCAGTTTCTCACTGGCTGTTGCCTAGAGGTCCTTGCCCCATGGATCTCTCCTTAGAGCAGCTCACACAATGTGGCAGCTGGCTTCCCTCAGAGCAAATAAGTGAGAGAGTGAGAGAGGGGTCCCAAGGTGGAAGCTACAATCTTTTTGTAACCTAATCTGTTAAGTGACAACCTATCTCTTCTGCCATATTCTATGATTTGTTAGAAGCAAGTCAATTTAAATCCAGCCCACATGAAAGGGAGTGGAGGTGGACTTCCAAGGGTAAGAATACCAAGAAGCAGAGGTCATTGAGTTCCACCCTAGAGGCTGCCTACTATAGCATGTTCTTCATTGGAAAAGGAGAGATAAACCACAAACCAGTTCCTCACATTATTCTCTTCTTCTGTTCAGCTTCCTCTTGTTATATAATTCCATTCTTTCTTCCATGCCTAATATTCCTGTTACGAATGAAGTGGCTTCATTGGTGAGAAGAGGCTATTGAGACACTTTAAGATTAGAGTTTCACGGCTTTGGTTCCTCATAATTCAAGTTCATTGGATTGTCTATTTTAATAAACATTGCTCATCATGGGTGTGTCAGACTACTAGTCGTCCTTCAAAATCCACCTGTATTTCTGGGCACATGGCCACCCAGCCAGCAATTACATTTTCCAGCCTCCTTGGCAGCTAGAAGTGACCATGAGCCTAAAGTTTAGGGTAATAGGATGTGAGAGAAAGAGATGTGTGAAGCTTCTGTGTCGTCTCCGACTTAAGAAGGGCTCCACGTGCTGGATTTTGGCTTGTCACCCTCCCGACCCCCTGGAAATGGTGACAACTTGAGCAGCCTTGGAAGCCGTATGGTGGGGATGGCAGATCCCTCCTGGCTTCATGGAACAGCTCCCCCTCCAGCCAGAGTCAGCCAGACTTCCATGACAGAGACAAACCTCTATCTTAGTTACATCAAAATTTTAGGGACCTCCTTGTTTTTAACAGCTCTGTTATTCTCTAGCTAAGACAGAACTGTTTTACTTTTAGTTTAAAACACTGTTTTAGTCTATAGGGGGGGAAGTTGTGTATGTGTGGTGACAGGGATGTAAGGGAACTCTCTGTGCTTTCTGCTTAATTTTGCTGTAAACCTAAAACTGCTCTAAAACATAAAGCTTATTAATTTAAACAAAACAGTGCCAGATACACTGCAGATGTTATAGTGAAACCACAGTCACATTCCTGCCCTCACAGGACTTTTTGTTTAGAGAAATCAAAGTTAAACAAGAAATTATGCATGCATTAATTAATTACAGTTGTATTGGACGCTAAGGAAAGTACAGAGTGCTTTGTGAGTATATAATGAGAGGCCCTAACCTATGAAACTCTAATAGAGATCATTTATATTTTTAAAGAAAATAAATAAGTGCTCACTAAAAACACTTTCATATTATAATTCATTTTTGTTTCTTGAAGGCAAAGCCCTAAGCAATAAAAAAAATAAAAGCTGGTATGTGACCTTAGCCTCAGTTTCTTCATCTGTAAAGTTCAGACAGAAAGTAATTTTCAGATGGTATTTAGCTTTTTTCCCCTTCTACATCTCTATTTCCACACCAGAACTTCACATGCATTATATGAGCTAATTTTTTTCAACAGCTATTACAGTGCTGGATGTAGATAAAAGAGACTCTTTGTCCCCAAGAATAATCTGAATTTGTATGGAAAGGGACAAGTATATCCATGTTTCAATGAGATAAAATGGCATCAGAGGAAATACCAGGCTAAGACCCAGGAGAAATGAGTTCAAGGTCAAATTGACATTTCATTTTTTGGATTTAATCTGCAAAAGAAAAAAAGTGCAGAATATCTACCCTTCTGACACTTTGCTAACATATTGATGACTCAAGTAAATTTGTGAAGTACTTTGAGCTCTTTGGAGGTTAGGTCCAAATAACAGATCTGGGGTAAGGGCTCCTGAAGAAAAGCACTTGGAGCAGTTGCGGTTTCTGTTTGTTGTAACATAAGTTGTCCTTTTGCAGTTCTGTAATTATTTCCCTGTGGAGATAACATGGGAAACAGGCTGGAAGGCTAAAACAGAGATAACTTGAAGCTCTGTACCTATGAGAAGTCAGAGAGACAGTCTGCAGTCAATAAACACAGAGACACTAGCACACTTGGTTCAAACCCTGGCTCTGGCACTTACTAGCTGTGTGACTTTGGGCAAGTTACTTAACCTCTCTGTTCTTCCATTTCCTCATCTGTAAAATGAGGATGATAAGAGCATTGACTTCATAGGTTGTTGGGAGGATTAATTGACTTATATTCCAGGTAGGTTCTCAGAACCAGAGTCTGGCATGTGGCAAGTGTTTATTGTTAGCTATTATTATTAACCCCACTTGGATAAGATTTTTCATTTACAGTAGTTAAAACATTTTAAGTTAGGTTAACCCGTCAATAAAAGGGGGCACATAGAGGCAAAAAAACAAATGCAGAAAAGAGTTCTTTGAATAATCAGATGTTTTGTTCTCAGTGAAAATTCAGTTTGTTTCATGCCAGACCCCAAAGCTCTGTCTGGCTTTGCCTTTTCCTGGTTAGAAAAACAAAGGAAAATGTCATTCCTTGTCTGATGCTCTTGGTTAAATTTGGACTCATAAGTCTAAAGCATGACCATGGTCCAATTAAGTTTTCCCACAAAGCCTACACTCAACTTTAAAATACATCCTTCCTAGTCTCTTGTTTTTCCAGCATCATTGGAAAGAATTTAAAATCTCATCAAAAGCACCAGCCTTTCCCAGCAAGTCACACATCCCCAAAGCCAAGTTCAATCACACCTCTCAGGGAAAAGGAACCCACTCTCCAGAAAGAGAAGGATGGCAGTTCCTCAGTGCAGTGTAAATTAATATCACAGCTGCCACTTTCGTAAGAAAATCAAAACCAGCTTTTCAGTTTGTAAACATAAACTTCACAGACCCACGGTAGGATAGAGTGTTCCTAAGTATACTGAATTTGCAACACCCAGAAAAACCTCCAGAGTATTATTTATAGTATTTGCTTCATAGGGAGGAGGATTAACATTTCAGCGGTTCAGGGAACACACGCACAGATAGGAAAGCAAGCAAATTATTTAATGATTACTTTTAAAAAAATATGTCACTGTGCAGAAAAGTGTTTGGAGATACATTGAAGGCCTGTGTCACTGTGTGACTCTGCTTCATTATCACTTCAATGGCCGTGAATCCAGGGGGTGGGAACAAACATTTCATACAAAAATAATGACTTTAGCCCTTGGACCCTCACCCCAATATTTTAGAAAATCATGTTCTTGCCTTAAAGCAGTGCTTTTTTTTGTACCTCAAACATTTGATGAGCTGTTTTCAGCAGTAAAATTGAATGAGCGTTTAGTTGGTTTTCTCCATTCCTGATGAAGTGTTACCATTAACATATTCTTCCCATATTCCACCTTAAAAAAACATTTACAGTGGGATAAAATAAAAACACATCAACAGAAAGATGGTTTTCACTTGGCTATGCTGAGTGAATTTTAAATTTCCCTTTTCACAATGCGGTAATTGCCAGGGAACTCTGAGGGCGGATTAATGCTTTTCTGGTACATCAGTGTATCAGAACATGGGCAACAACAGCTGCAGCAAATTCCCCTGACTGAGAAGAATTACAAGTATTATCACCTAGATCATTAAACTGGGTTCATAGATTGCAGAATGTCTTCAATCAATTCATCTTAGATAACTTGAAGCCAGCTGGACCCCCTCAGTGAGAACGACTTAATTGGCCAATAAGTGGCTGGAAAAGGTGCACGCTATTTGGTAAAATTACTGAGTGAGCAAGTGATTACACTTTGGAGAAGCACGAGTGTAGCCTGCAGGTCAGCCCTTTTGGGGAGGGCTAAGTTAATGTCCACTATTAAGTGCTGCTATAAAAAATGGTAGCTTGCTTGGAGCTCAGATGGAAAAGAGGATCCCGGTCAGGCTTCAGCTGATGGAGTGGGTGAGAGGCAGACATTTATCATCTCTTTGGCCTCATTTCTGCCTTGGTAATAGTCTCACACTAACCACTCTGGCAGTTGCCTGATTTTCTGTCTCCCTTTCGTTTTATTGGCACAACTAAAAATATTGCCCTAGCCAACGAATCCATCTGGAAGGAAAAACCACTTTTTCCTCAATCACGCCCCAAGAGTCTTTTCCACAGAAAGGTGAAGGAATCAGGAAGCTGAGGAACACACCGTCTACACATACCTATCAGTAATTATTCTCTCCCTCTAGTGAGGAGGTTGAAGTATTATCGTGTGCACGTTAGATGTCTACGTTTTATCAGCGCGGTTTAAGAAAATGGGCAAATCAAAATTGAACTATGTTATCAGACTGTTGGCAGAAATGGTTAAATAAAAACAACTCTTCCTTCATGCTGAAACAAAGGTTTCTTAACATATTGCTTCCACGGTGGTTTTTTTTTTCCCTACCACTAAACGTTTTAGCCAGTTTGCAAAAAAAGAAAACTTTTGACAGATTTAGTTCAAGATTTCAGTCTAATAGACCTGCAACAACACGTTGTCACTTGAATTACTGGTGTTAGACTATAATATGGTACCCTTCAGGGGGAAGTCCCACGATGAAGGTTTCAGAGCACAACGCGCTCATTTACTCTTATCACGAAATATACCTGTTTCATGGATTTTTTACTAAACAAAGTAATTTTACTAAATAACAATGACCATTGGGGTTTTTAGCATGGAAAATAATTCAAACTCAGGACACCGTTTGAACTGTAGCCTAAGCAATCCAACATCTTAAACCTGCCTGGTATTCATGAGATAAATGAGTTCATCAGCTTGAAAATGCCAATGGCATCACTAGTATCCCTTCAACTCTATTCGTTAACTTACTTTTGAAAGCGTGATCAATGATTCTGAACTTTACTTCGCTCATTACTGTGTCATTTGGGCAGACGTACCTGGCAGGCTGTGGAAGAAATCTGTACACAGCACGTGGATGGCCGCGTTCACTCCTTTCTGGCGGCACCGGCCTTGTTTCCAAGCAGGAAAGGCAAACCCACCCTGGCCCCTTTGCTCTGCTCTTCCCTCTGCCTGGGAACACTCTTCTTCCAGTCTTCAGGCCTGTGCTCTTAGGTCACACCCTCAAAGAGACCTCCCCAGCTGCTTTATATAAAATAACCACTCGCTATCCTTCTCTGTTCCTTGCCCTGTTTAATCTCTACCGATATGATGTTAGAGATGCATGTGCTTATTTTATACCTCCACCACTAGAATTTGAGCCCTGGAAAGGTCAGGGCATGGTTTCTCCTGTTCATATCTATAGCCCCAATGCCTAGCATACACTATATGTTCAATAAACATGAATGAATGAATATCTTGTCCTGGAGCCACTCAGAATGTAATATATAGGATGCCACAAAGACAAGCCACCATACGCTCACCAGAGCCTCTCCCAAGTAAAATGTGCCTGTCCCATAAACAGGGTAGTTCAAGAACAGTCTAGGATGATGTCATTGCTGTGCGGTGCGTCACCCTTCTCGAGATCCTCATGGCCCCCGGGGCCCCGCCAGTTTATTTCTCCTTGAAGCCTTTCCCCACTGCTCCTGCCTTTTATCACCCCAGGTTTTCCCCATTCCTCACCTCTCTCCTACTTTGGCCACCATCTTTCCTTCAGCTTTCATCACATTCTCTTCATTTTCCTTAATAGTTTCCTGTAACCACATCATTTTCCCAATTAGTTTGTAAGCTCACTGAAGGCAAGAAATAGTCTCCAGACAACTTTTCTCAATTCTCCTCGTTTCAATCCCCCCCAAAAGTACATAAGTACATATAAAATTGGAAATATTTTAAAATAGAGACTATTCATTCATATAACAAAACAGCTAGCATTTACATAGAGCCCAACTCAGCCAGGCAATGCATATTTCATTTATGGAATGGAACTATGTCATTTATCCCTCCCAGCCACCTTAGAGGTCGCTTCTAATGTTACCTACATCTTACAAATGAGGAACAGGAGACCTAGAGAAATAAGGTGCTTAGGGGCTTCCCTGGTGGCGCAGTGGTTGAGAGTCCGCCTGCCGATGTGGGGGACACGGGTTCGTGCCCCGGTCCGGGAGGATCCCACGTGCCACGGAACGCCTGGGCCCGTGAGCCATGGCCGCTGAGCCTGCGCGTCCGGAGCCTGTGCTCCGCAACGGGAGAGGCCACAACAGTGAGAGGCCTGCATACCGCAAAAAAAAGAAAAAAAAAAAAGAAATAAGGTGCTTGGACAAGGTGCCAGAAATACTGGGGTGCATCTGGATCCAAACCTAGGTCTTTCTCTCCTAGAACGCAAGCTCTTCAGGGCATTGCTCTGTAGCATCTGTGACGAGCAACCTTTTAACTTCACTGTGCATCTTTCTTTACTTAGGCCCCACATCTTCCAAGGACAAATTGAAAGTCAAACATACTCTGCAAGTATACGTTTTAAATTATTTGCCTTATTTGTATCATAGCCATGACCCAGGTCCAACTAATGAGAAAGCAAGTCATTTTCAACGCAGCAGCTTATAAATCAACATCTCCTTATGATACCTCAATCTGCATTGATTTTCTGAATAGGAGGCTTTCCCTTCCACACCACCAATCTCCTGCCTTTAAATTATTTTTTTTAGAGTGATCTTGAAGACAAATAAGGCAGGACTCGGGGGATCATCTTCACAGTTTTTGATGACCACGTTGTTGTTCTATCAGCTGTTTGAAATGGAAATCACTTTCTGGGTGCAAGAGCGAAGTGGGGGTTATGATTTCCTTTTCCGTCATTTATTCCTAGAGTATTTCAGTGAAGAGTTAAATCCGAGAGCACTGGACTGGTGCACACTTTTTTCTCTTACCCTGAGATCTTTCGGGTGAAAAGGGCAGCTCTGAATTAAGCATTTAGTACATTCAAAATCTGTGACCCAGAGCTGGTGCCTGAAAGCATCATCGATAATAAGGTTGGAAGTACATTATACTTGCCTGGTACTTATCTCATCTTGCCTTGGACAACCTTCTCCAGGAGTCATAATTATCCCACTAGGAAAACTGTCCCATTGTCTACTAGTCTTTACTGGCAGGAAGTTTTTCTTGCTCTCTCTGGCTATATCCTTTCTCAGCAGGACCCATTATTTCTCCTTTAATTAGCAGCACTTGATATAAATAGCCCTTCTCTTCATTTATGTTGTTTTCATTTAAATAATTACACAGTACAATGTTCCCACTCCTATAGGCACTGGTTTGGTAGGCTGAGAAACAGGATGGCAAACCACAGGTTTCAGTATATTTTTCAAGCATGACTTCACCTTTTTCATATGAATAAGGTGAATACCTTTGTGCTGATGGTAGACTTTCAAGAACATGAGAACTTATGTTGTTTCCTCTAGAAGGGATACAGATACTAACTGGCTGGCAGGCCCAACTACCCAGTGACAGAGCTGTCGATGTGTCTAATGGAATGCCTGCTCTGGCCTGGGCACTGGACAAGTGAGAAGGGTACAATGGTAGACAAGCCAGATGCAGACCCGGCCCTCATGGGGCTTACAGTCTAGACTCTAGAGAAGAGAGGTTTGGAGACAGTAAGATAGTGGAGACAGAGCTTCTCAAACATTTATATGCATATGAATTTACGGGGATTTTGTTAAAAGATTCTGGTTCAATAGACCTGGATGGGGCCTGAGAGTCTGCACTTCTAACAAACTCCCAGGTGATGCTGACATAGCTGGCCCAGGGACCACACTTTGAACAGCCAAGGGTCAAAAGAATGGGGATCTAGACTCATCTCTACTGCCAAGTAAACTTCTGGCAATCGAATGGGTTCCTTAAAGAAGTGAAGTCTTAAAAAAAAAAAAAAAAAAGAAGTGACGTCTTTATCATCTGGCAAATGGAACTCTAATATCCACTCCACCAAGTTGTTATGAAGTCAGCTAAGTATAAAAGCATTTGATAAAATTTTATGTGCTATACAACTCTATAGCATTATAAGAAAATAATGTTCTTGTACTCAATGCACTTTTGAACATACAATGAGATTAACCCAAATCTCATGCGACATTGTTTTGAACAATAATTACTCCCACATCTCTCAAACTGAGCTTCTGATGCAGGTGTCTCTAATTTTAAGATCAAGGCCACTGTGCTTCCAGGTTATAATGCCATGGGGAAAGCAAGGAATCTATTCACCAGGACGCTTTGACTTCACTGCGAGATGTCCATGAGTACCGGGCACCACCATAAGCTGATCTTTGGATGGGACTTGCATTTTTTGATACTTTTCCTAAAAAAGGGATAGCACATCTAATTAGCTGGGAAATACTGATATTGGAGGTAATTTGAAACAAATTTTCAAGCCTTGGGTTCTCTGTTAAAAGGTATGGTGAAAGGCAAGGGTTTGGGTTTGCAACTTATTAGCTGTGTAACCTAAGGCAAGTTACTTAACCTCTCTGAACCTGTTTCCTCAATTGTAA
This sequence comes from Tursiops truncatus, assembly GCF_011762595.2. NCBI lineage: Eukaryota > Metazoa > Chordata > Mammalia > Artiodactyla > Delphinidae > Tursiops > Tursiops truncatus. The sequence continues at coordinate 104,313,844 of NC_047034.1, read as the reverse complement.
AATGGGCATAACTGTACCTAATTAAGGATGCTATAAGAATTAAATACGTTAATACATACAAGGCTCCAGGTACTTAGCAAACTAATACCATTGCCTACTTCTTACCAGTGTTTGAAAGAACCAAATGTGACCTTGCTCTAAGTCACCTGGGGTCTTATAAATATTCTGGGTTCTTCCTTTGACAGGAGCTTTGCGCTGGGCCTGTGCCACCTTCCTCTGTGGGCTCCCACTTAGACTGAATGCTAAACTCCATGAGAACCAGGGCTATTCTAAACCTTAGTCTTGGGAATTCCCTGGTGGTCCAGTGGTTAGGACTCAGCGCTTTCACTGCCGAGGACCCAGGTTCAATCCCTGGTCAGGGAACTAAGATCCCACAGGCCACACAGTGTGGCAAAAAACCAAACCAAACCAAAACAAACCTTAGTCTTGAAGAAACTGACCTGGCTAATGGTGAAGATTATGTTCATGTTTAGCATCCAAAATCATACTTCCATGTGGATAATGATATGAAGATGGAAAAGAAGAAAAAGTGAGCTGTTGTCTCTATGGAGCATTACTATGTATTGGGTATTAGGCACTGGGCTAAACACTGTATAAACGTTACCTGTGCCGTTAGCCCCACTTTGCAGATAGGGAAACTGAGGTTCAATGATGTAAAGTAACTTGTCCAAAAACTACAACCAGTATGTGAATTTACCCATCTAATTCAAGGCCCAGGATTTTAAAAACGTTTTCTTATACCTTAGCTCATGTGATGCTTGCTCAGTGGAAGGGCAATGTTTCTGCACCCTGTTCCTGGCCCCATTCAGGACGTCAAGCTCTGTGCCCAAAGCACCCTAAGAGGACAGCAAGATCAAAGAGGCTGGGGAGAAACTGCTGCTTCAGTGTGCGGCGGACAGCGTGGAGATGGGCAAGTTGATCACTGGCTTTCCGTCATGGGTCCCCTGGAAATAGACTCTGAGATTTGCGCGCGGAAGGTTTATTGGGGAGCGCTCTCTGGAACGGCATCATGAGGAGGGATGAAGGATGCCAGACAAAGACCTCAGCTAATCCCGCAGGGCACTCAGATATCAGGATGGCCTTCTGAATTATCCCACCTTGAGGCAAAGGAGACCAGAATTTTAAACTCTCCTACTTACCTGTCATTGGATGCAAGATGCCTGGGGATGGGGGTAGGGACATGACTTTGATGACCTGAGAACAGTGACTGAGCTGAGAGCTGTCAGCCGTCAAGAGCTGGAGAGATGAGTGTGTCAATCTAAGGCAGGAGGGGTCTGGGTGGCATACCACATAGCCACCGCACTACCTTCCTTGCCCCCTCCTCCTCCCCGGGCATTCTCTCCCATGCCCAGAGGTTAATGCTAGAGGTTGGGAATAGGCGGGGAGCCACATCTCCTCTGATGTTGCAAACTGCATTTACTCCCTTTCGTGCCTGGTAAGTTGTGTGATGGAGATGGGAGCAGGGGAAGAGAACGGGAATGGTCCTCCGACTCTGCCAGCTCGCTTGCAGCAGCACAGAAGCACACTGAATCCCAAAGCGCCACACACTGGGCATTTTATCTGCGTCCCTGGGATTTTCAGTTAAAAAAAAAATTTTCCCCCTATGGGAGAAATAAAAAAATTTAAAAAGAGCCAGAAAATAGTCTAAAAGCACGTTACCAGGAAATTGTTTCGACTGTGTTTATGACTGTCCTTAATGTTTTATGAATATGCTAAAAAAAATGCTCAGGCATATTTCCTTGGGTACTCTAGTTAATTACTTATTCCGAGTGCTTCTACTTCATTCCTTGCAAAATGTGTTGTGCATTAATTCTGATTATGTACAAAAACCCACCTGCAAGGAAAAACTCTGAATCAGTAATGCTGATAAAATGAGCAGCCCTCCTGGGGCTCCACTGAGAAAGAGGATACTGGACAGAATTAGAATCGTGTAGCTAAGGCTATTCATAATGTCATTAACATAAAGGCAATTAAATGAGTTTTTAACCTACAACCCTTTATTGTTATTAATGAACATTAGAAAAACACAGGAGATACAATTGGTAATTATCTCTGCACCAAGCTATGTAATAATGTGTTTAAATATAAAAACAAAACAAATGATTATTGTTAGTATTTTCAGTAGCAGAAACCCCAGGAGCAGCTCCATCATATTTAGTCACATGGGCCCACACCAAGAGGTTTAATTAAAAGAGGGCTTTACCTTCCATGTGCCTGGTTATTCAGTTTAATAAGGAATCAACAAATGCAAATGTAAATTTGCAAAATGTCCTGAGCAGTTGTTTCTGCCTGTGGGTTAACCACCTTTACAGAAACACTGACTGATTTCTTCTCCTTCCGGACAATGGTCTATGGCCCCCTAACCAAGTTTTTCCATTTTGAAAAAAATTACCGCACGATGCTTTCAAAGCTCATTTCGAGAACAACTGTATAAATCCAGGCTCATCGCCTAAGCTTACTGTTCAGCAAAAATAATTTAAGCGTTTGAAAAAGACATGTAGATTTAAAAAGTAAAGGTAAACGAGCTTTTCAGCACTATGCTGTATTCAAAGAGCCTCCAGTTTCGTTTCTTTCTTTCTCTATGCAAGCTGTAACAGCCTATAAGGAAGCCATCCCAGGCAGGGCCTGTTTACAAGGACAAGGTAGTTAATGTATGGAGAACTACCCTGCATCTAATCATAGTTTCCCATTAATTAATTCAGTTTGTATATCTTACAATGTAAAACATTAGTCTCACATTCCCTTACAATTTGCTCCAAACTGGTTTGGTTTCCAAAGCCCATTGTTAATATGGTCCATACCTCTAGTTTGCCTTTACGGTGGATTTCAGGGCAAACGACACCGCACAAGTGTGACCCTTGGAAGCAGATTTTGAACAACTGCCATGTGGCAAAGCTAGCGCTTTTTGTGTTCATCTGACTTTTCTCATGTAACCAATTCTACAAGAGAGATCACTTTCGCATTAAAAAAAAAACATTTTATAAAATAAAAAAACCATCGCAACAACCACTAACATTTGTATATCACTTTACAGTTTACAAAACACTTCTGATAATTTTGCGAGATACTGAGATCAAAATTATGACAGTCACATTTAGTTTCATAGACCTACTAGGTCTTATACATTTTATAGCATACATAGAGCTTCCCTACCTACAGGCAAGCCCCTTAGGAGCACAGGGAATTTAACCGTGCACCAGGATCAGAGTTCAGAGATGGGAAATAAGAGGGAGCAAGTATCCTTTCTTAAACGTCAGTTATGCCACCCAAAGGTGTTGGGCTCAGAGGTTAAGGCCAAGAATGACTCCTGCAGGGTCAGCTACCTGACTGCAATGGAGGTGGAATCAAATTATCCAGGAACAGCATGGAAGAGGTGCAAGAAAAGCCCCTTGCTTCTCTCCCAGCTGCGTTCTGGAAGGAAGGAGGCACCTGTGCTGGGACAGTGATGGAGGCCCAGCAGCAGGCATCCTGTAACTGGCCCCCCCTTCCACCCGACTCTGCACGTGGGACAGCTACGCTGAGACCCAGCCCCAGGGCACACACAGCTGGCCGGTCCCTTCCATCCAGGCCCACTGCCAGGTCAGATAAGTCCATGGCCGGCCTTCACCTTCTAGGTACCAGAAAATCATTCTCATGAAACAGGCTCTTTGTCTTTATCTCATCTGGCCACTGCCCCGAGCTGGGATCAGGTCACAGCACAGGACCTTTCGTACCTCCCTCTGATCCAGGACAGTCAAGCTTGGAAGGCTCACACAGTGGGCAGAGGCCTCAGCAGAACCGGTCTCCATTACGCTTTTAGACTTGGAGCAAGTAGGGACTTTCCCCTATAATCTGCGAAGTGTTTCTTCTTGCACAGGGAGTTACGGGATGAGGGCAGGAGGGGAGAAGAATTCATTAAAATCATTTGCATTTTCAAGTTCCATTATTCCTGAGCCCTCCCAACGTGCTGCCCGGCTGGTGCCTCCGCCATGTGGCAGACGCAAGCTCAAGGTCAACCTCCGGCTGTTAGCCAAACAATTGGGAACCACAGCACACTAAACTTCCCCCTTTCTTGTCACCCTCCCTGGCTATTAACCACCACCAGGGCACCCTCAGGGGCCGCAAATTTTCTCCTGGCGCCTCCTCTGACTTGTGAAAATTCTAGAGGCCTGTGAGGTGAATGACTAGCAAGCACGGGGCCATATGCAGGGCCTTTGATGAGCTGACATCAGACAGCTGAGAGAGGAAGGACGGTGGCTGCGCGGCTGCTGCATTGTTGACCCTTTGATGGGACTCATTCTGGCTGCTGCCAGTGGGGCAGCCAGAGAGAAGGTGGCCAAACAGCAGAACAATGCCGCAGCCTTTCACAGCTGGAAGATCATTTTTTTAAAGACCTCCAGGAGACACCAGTTGGTCCTGGCAGCTGACATTTGATCTGGGGAGTGTGGAGCAGCTGAGGCCAAAGTAGGCTTCTCCCAACCCACTGCAACCGCAGGCCGGCTGTGGGTCTGCTCGTGCATTCCTGTCCGCGCCCAGGAAGAAACCGCCTGGGGGAGATCTCCGTGCTAAATCCCCTGAGTGCAAAGAGAGAGTCACCTGCGTTCCTCCAGCCCCTGCTTCATTTTCACTAGACTCTCAGAGGGATAGACGATAAACACTATTAATAAGACAGGTTCCTGCAGGGAAGAGTGGTGCCGATTTCACATTTTGGATACTCCAGGAAACAGGACAATTCTTTGCAGATGGTTCCATTTGGATAATTTAGGTGGGCTATTTATCTGTGTCCAGGAGAGTGACACACAATCTCTTAAAAGTGACAGTCACGGGCTTCCCTGGTGGCGCAGTGGTTGAGAGTCCGCCTGCCGATGCAGGGGACACGGGTTCGTGCCCCAGGTCCGGGAGGATCCCACGTGCCGCGGAGCGGCTGGGCCCGTGAGCCATGGCCGCTGAGCCTGCGCGTCTGGAGCCTGTGCTCCACAATGGGAGAGGTCACAACAGTGAGAGGCCCATGTACTGCAAAAAAAAAAAAAAAAAAGTGACAGTCACTTTTTAAAAAATACTAATTGAATACAATTTGTCTGGAGCCTATGCAATTTGATCTAAGTTGAAATGACCACAATTCAGAGCGGTGAGTGTTATATTTAGAGTGACCATATGGTTTGTCATCCAAACTATGACAATTTGGAGAGTGAAAAGGGGGCTATTAATAATTAACTCCCCGAATCAGCATAACCTGGTTTAGGTAAACTGGGATTTCCCAGCCTCCTTATTATTTCATGTCACCCTCGCGGCATCCTTCTCAGAGAAAAGAGTGCAGAAGCCATGGAAGTCAAATCTTCTTTCTGAAATATTAGGGCATCAGTCTGATCTCCTCACTGTTAACAGGGAGGGACATTGTAAGTTTTGATTCACACGTCTCATCACCACAAAGTAAAATAAAACTCACATTGTCAGGTTTTGGAAAGAGCGCTGGACCAGGAGTCAGGATATATGTTTTAAGTCCCGGTCTAGCTGCTACTAGTAATGCTACTTATTATCCTTGCTGTTACTATTGCTACTAACAGTTACCATTTATTGAGCATTTACTGTGTACCAGGTACTGTGTTAATTCAGAACCTGGGCTGAACAGGAGTTTACTACATGCCAGCACTAAGCTAAGAAGGCACTAAGCTAAGAAAGTTACAAACATAACAATCTATGATATATTATCACCCCCATTTTACAAAGGAGGAAACTGAGACTCTGAAAAGTTACGTAGGTCTGACACAAAGTTCACGCTCTTAACCACAATACCACACAGCCAGGAGGAGCTTGCCAGGAGCTTCCAGAGAGACACCTCCTCTTCCTGCTTCCCACTGGCACTCTCTCACTTTTAGCTCTTAAATATTTACGTATGCCTAATATACATTTTTATTCTGTGGCTTCACAGGCCCTCAAAAAGGTAGCAGGCATGGCCAATGATCAATAGTACAAAATGGTATAGGGCAAAATAGCTGAGAATGAGGATGACTGAGATTCCATATAGACTGGAATCATCAAAGCAAGACTTTTTTTATTTTTTAACACCTTTATTGGAGTATAATTGCTTTAGAATGGTGTGTTAGTTTCTGCTGTGTAACAAAGTGAGTCAGCTCTATGTATACATATATCCCCATATCCCCTCCCTCTTGCGTCTCCCTCCCACCCTCCCTATCCCACCCCTCTAGGTGGTCACAAAGCACCGAGCTGATCTCCCTGTGCTATGTGGCTAAAGAAACCACAATGCAGAGGAGTTCCTGGCATGTGGAGGACCTCAGTGGACAGTTGGTGAGTGATCTGCCATCTGATGCTCAAAACCCACCTCAGCCTCCCTGTGCAGCCTCTGGCTGAGAATTTCCAGAGACGGATTGCTCACTGCTCACTCAGGGAAGCCACGTCCTTTCACAGCAGTGGTGGCCACTATAAAATATTTTCTTTTGTGGAGCCAAAATTAAAAACTCCTGTAAGTGCCACTCTTCGTTCTTGGTTCAGCTCTCTAAGCCCCTATGTGATGTTTTCTGCTCTACATACTTGCAAATAGAGAAGCTCCTCTATTTACCAACAAGCCGTGACTCTCCACCTGTCCTTAATTGGTTTCCAAGTCCACAGTGACTAAGAAGGGCTAACATTCGCAGTCCCTGGATGCATTTTCACGAACAGAAGTATGAGTTGGTGCATCAGAGCTTTCCAACCAGGCATACTCTTTCCTTAGCTGGCATAGTTTTATTGGGCTTCCTTTTCCATTTATAATCTAGCTTTATCTACACTGATCATATCTGTTGAGTCACAGAGGCCCCCTTTCCTGTTGATCTCTGTCAGGGTCATGGAAACCCCTTAACGGAAGTACAGCAGTTGTACTTAATTAGTACAGCGTCTGTATTCCAGGGCTCACCATTCATTTTGATGCTGTAGAGATTCAAATGACCTCCAGCCTAGGAACCCTCTGTGGTCTGTGACAAACCTTCCATTCAGTGTGTTCACCAAACTGAAGCTCTAAGTTCTCAAACTAAATCTTCGGCTCCCACATAGTAGTCTGGAAAACCCACCTTCTTTCCCTTTTGAAAACTAGAACTATATTTGCTCACCTCCAATAGTGAGCAAATAGACTATTTCTTTAAGAATACCCAGTATTAGGTAATATTCTTCTCTTACCAAGACTTCAATGAACCTCTGAGGGTAAAGCTATTCTTTCTCTTCCAAAACAATGAAAAAGGAGCAGAAAGGAGTCAGATCTGATCTGAAAGAAACCACAGGTAATGACTTACAAATGAACGACTCACTATAGTAACATATTTCTGACTCTGCAAGATCTCCATTATGTGAGATGTATGCATATATATGTTTCGGATTAACTCTTGACTCAAGCAGAATTGGGTTTTGCCCGTGATCCATTTTTCCTATGACTTTTTGAGGTTCCAAAGAGTACGAATTATGATCCTCATTTTATGGATGGGAAAAATCTTGCCCCACAATTCCCCAGTTTGTGCATCAATATTCACACGTGGCTTGCTCACTCAGTGATTTGATAAACACTGGATGAGTTTAAGTAAAGTTAAGACACATGACCAGTGGGCATAGAATTCAGCTTTGAACAGATAGATCTCCAAGTGTTACTCTTACGAACGTGCACGGAGAACACACACCCAACAGTGTCTCAGCATTCAAAACTCTCAGTTGGTAAGCAGATTCAGGGATGATCTGTCAGTCCTCATCACGTTCTGGGCAAAAAATGGGCAACTTTTGCTGTACTTCTGATGAAATGCATCCCATGTTCAATTCTGGAATGTTGTACTAGGCTTCCTCGTGCTGGAGGTGCACGGTGTTGCATTGGCAATCTTTTGGTTTGGCGTTTGAACACCCATGTCTACATAGGCGTTTTTTTCATTTTGGTCCTTTGAATCTTGGTTTAAATTCCTATCATACAAACATCATGCAAGTGTCTAGGAGGAATAATCTTGCATAGAAACGCTGATGAAATCTCTCCTCAGCCAGTCTTTTTCTTTGTCAAATGTGTATATGTGGTGGTGGTGGTGGTGTGTGTGTGTGTGTGTTCATGCTTGTGTGTATACACATACAAGTATCTGCACTTACACACTTGAAAGATAATTTTCGAGCATCTACCTTGTGCCAGACACAGTGCTAATTGCTCTCAGTTCAAATTAATACAAAATACTTTAAAACACAGTGCAGTAGGAGAGGTAAATAAATAAACAAATACTATAAAAAAAAATAGGAACAGCCTGTTTGAGAGACAGATGTGCACAGAAGAAAAGGAGGTGTCAGAGAAGACTTTATTTGAGCTGGGTCTTTCAGAATAACTAGAAATTTGCTGGTGAATAAGAAAAGAGGGGAATTCCTGGCAGTTCAGTGGTTAGGACCCCGCACTTTCACTGCCTAGGGCCAGGTCCGGGAACTAAGATCCTACAAGCCGAGTGGAGTGGCCAAAAGAAAAAAAGATATTTTTTAAAAAACTACAGGCAGAGAAGAGTCCACACAAAAATATGAAAGGGTATGGCATTTCAGGGTACTGTGGGAAGTTTAATGTAGTGCAGCGTAACACACACAGCACTAAGTGAAGAAAGACGTAGCTGGTGAGAGCAGGAATGAGGGAAGGGACTTGAACATCCATAGCGCCAGAGTCTGAACTTCATTCTGTAGGCGTATGAGAGGCTGACGCAAATTGGGCAAATGGTTGCAAATGATTATGTGTAAGTGATACCTTATTAAGTTACCCAGGAAAGGTTCATAAAAGTATTTTTCAATACATATATTATTAAAGCTACATTGCGTACCTCAGGGGTTTTCAACCTCGGCACTATTGACATTTTGGGGCCAGATCATCCTTTGTCCCGTGCATTGAAGGTTGTTTAGCGGCATCCTTGGCCTCTACCTTCTAGATGTCAGTAGCACCTGCCCCCTGTTATGATAACCGAAAATGCCTCTAGATGTTGCCAAATGTCTCCTGGGGTCAAAAGTGTCCCAGTTGAGAACCACTGGTGTACCTGTTGTGGTAGGTACTTCGCTAGGAAATTCTTCCAGAGAAAAAGTGAAATTGTAGGGTGAGTTGGAATATATATATGTGTGTGTATATGCATATATATATACACATATACAAACACATATATTGATACATAATCATTATACTATCATTTCTATGTGTTTGGAGAAGAGTGATATTTCTGCACGTGCTCAACCCACCATCTTGACCTAGAGGTCTGAGCCCATATCCTCATAATGGAGACAAGGTATATATTTGCCAAGGTCCAGAAAAACTAAATCTTTTTGACATACCAGAGCAGGCATAGAATGCAGAGCGCCAATTTAGATTTTGTTAAAGATCCTAAATTAGATCTGAGCAACGCTGCACTTGGATTGGTTACTGCAAATTAAACAGGACTATCTCATTCATGTTTATGGTCATGTAGGTTAATTAAAAATTTCTCTTTAGAAATACAGCCCCCAAGGCTATGTAGTTTAAATAGTCTACACTCATGCAGTGTGAGAATGGCAGTTTCAATATTTAATTCTTGCTTCATAAACTTCGAAGGCTAAAAACACATCCTCCCAAGTTGTGAACACTCTTTATGTTGGAAACAACTCACTAAAGGAAACTTGGAGTTGCTAGGTAACTTGGTGCCTGTGGAAGGCTTCTGGATAAAGTGTATTTAAATCAGATTTCCTGGAGCAGATGGGCAAACTGAAGTGGAAAGTAAATTCAAATGATCTGATATTGGCTTTTCATGCTAGGAGTAAAATCTCCTTGCAGTCAAAGCTCACACAGATCTTTTTCACTGTGCAGGTCTAGGGTTGCCTTGCTGCAGAGAGCAACACATCTCATTCTCTATAGCATGAAGCCATACAAGTTCTATGGGCTGAATTCTCTCCAGAAACTGGGGAAGATCTGTGAAGAATGGACATCTCATGGAGAAGGGAGTGCCTTTGAATGGGTCTGTTTTCCTTGCCTCTTCACTGGGTACAACACTTCCCTATCTAAGTTAAAGGACTTAGTTGGGCTGGTCTTCTCTAATGGCTCTTCCGGATCTTAATAATAAAATCAAATCATCAACGTGGGTCCGAGTTTCTGGGTAGTGAATCAGCTAAGCTAAAATCCCCAGTCTTCAATGGCTCAGGCCACGAGCTCTTAGAAATCGGAAGAAACTGTGAACTGATATAGGGAATGTACATACTAAAATGTGCTGTGAGCATCACCCAGTAATTGAATTGCTACTACTTGAGCTTCAATAGGTTGAGAATGAATAGAAGCTGATGGTTATTTCTCAGTATTTTTTGTATGAGATTATTGGGGAAATGGGTGTTATAAATAATTCTCCACGAGGAATTCTTCAGTAATCTTTTTCTGAAGGAGGACCTTCAGTCACCCTCTAACCCATGAGAGTCACTTCATACTCAATTCTCTATAACCTTTTAGGGTTAGTGTATTTGCCCAAAAATGATTCAAAAGCAATCTGGTAGCTAATTTATCAGTTCTGGAACCAGGTAACTAAAGGTACCCAAATTCCTGGAAATGAAGCCCCAAAGAGGTGTCATCACCTCTCTGACAGTGTGCGTGGAAGACATAGATGAAATAAGAGAAAGAAAGTGATTCTCAAATCCCAGCATATGTGGCTCTTGTTACTCCACTGTGGCAGTTTTCACCATGGGAATCAGAAAGGGCCCCCCCAGGAAGAGGAGACACAGCAATGGGAAGCAGGTGTGAACAAGACTGGGCTGTTAGGAATTGCAGTTCAGGGAAGTGGCTCACGCTGAATGGCTGCTGTCTGGCAGGCACTGTACTAGGTTCTTCACCTGCGTTATTTTACTGAATTATCACAGCAGACCTACCCAGAAGACATTTTTTTCCATTTTATAGGTGATAAAACTGAGGTCCCTAGGGCCTAGTGACTTAAAAGAGGTCTCACAGCTGGTGAATGGCAGAACCAAACTCAGAAAGTGGTCTGCCTAATTTCAAAGCCCAGGCTGCTTCCCCAGGAGACTCTGGGCCCTTTGGAGGGAGTGGAATGATAGGCACTCTCATATGCTGCTAATAGGAGTGTAAATTGGTTTAAACTATTACAAGAGAAATTTAGCAATATCTGTCCAAATACTAAGTGTACACACCATCAGATTCAGCAAAATCGTCTTCTGGGAATTTATCCTAGAGACGCACTTTCACAAGTACACAATGATATATATCAATACATGTAATGCTGTTCATATCATCATGGTTTGTAACGGCAAAAAACTGGAAACATCTTAATTAATAGGGGATTGATCAGATAATTTATGGTAAAAGCACACAATCGAATACACTACACATTAAAAAGAATGAAGTAGATCTATGTGGGCACGAAAAGATATTCTCAATATTGTTCCGTGAAAAAAAGTAAGTTGCACAAGAGCACATATTTCTGTGTGTGATGGGGGTAAAATCCTCTTTGCAAAAAGGGGAATGTCTAGAAGTATACACAATTTGCTGTTGTTAATGGTGACCTTCCAGGGAGTGGAACGAGGGTGGTTCTTGGTAGAGTGGGGAGAGAAATTTTACTTTACACTTTGTACCATTCTAATCTGATATATTTTTTTCTAATAAGCAAGTATTACTTTCACAGTAAGAGAAAAAAAATTAAAGAAGGGCCTTTGTGAACTTAGAAAATAATGGAAGCTTTTTATAACACAAAAATGAAGTGGGTCAGGCTCTGCTGGAGAATAAAGGGAAGGCAGTTGATGATTAAGGAGCTAATGATCGCCAAAGGTCATTTATGTCTCTACACTAGTTGTCAAGGCAGATTCACAAAGAACTTTAGCATTGGAGAGAGTGCAACTTGAAGGTAGAGACCAAAAAGGAAACTCGTCATGATATTTTGGTTAACTTGTCAAACCAAAGTCCAAATGCTTTGATAGTCTTTCAAGTCTTTTTCTACTGCTCAATGCTTCCTATTCTCTATCCAGGGCCTGGAATCTTCAACACATTGTTCTGTGCATACAAAGCATGAGCAGTAGAAAAGAAGCCTGGTAGGCAGCTCAGGTAGGAAGAGAAGTCTTTTTCCCCCCAAAACCTGGCTGCATCAAACTATTCTATTCCCAGGATGCATGGGGGTCGTCAGTGACAGCTGTAGCCCTTTCTGCATGGAAATATTCTTCCTCTGATGTGGAGGCAGATTGAGTTTGCCTGGCTAATCCAGCCATACACTGGAGAAATGAGAAAGGCCCAGGCTACCCATATGCGCTGTAGATTCCAAAAGGGGATGAGCCTACCAACAGGTTTTTTTGCCACTGCTTTTTCTGATAATGTCAACATGGTCACTAGTGTTTCATTAGTTTTCTTTGCTCTAAGGCTAAAAAGAATTTCTGCTGAGTGAATATGTCTGAGATGCTTCCGACATCTCAGAGCACTTTTTGCAGAAGACGTGACTGAAATTTTTGCATAGAAATAGGGTTTATCTATTTTCTCCTGACTGCTCAATGCTTCCTATTCTCATTATTCTGTCCTAGTTAGGTTTCCTTTGGCTGTTAAAGCCACCGTCTGCACTTTCCCTAATAATAATAAAGGTAACTATTATTTATTAAGGTTTATAATGAGCCAGGCACCGTTTTAAGTGTTTTACGCAAATTAATTAATTCAATCCTCATTATAAATCTATGAAGTAGGTTCCACTGTTACCTCTCTTTGACAGATTAGGAAACTGAAGATTGAGGAGGTTAAGAAACTTGCCCAAGCAGTAGAGCTAGGATTCAAAGCAGATCTGTCTCCCTCCAAAGAGTGTTTATTTAACCACATGCTACACTACGTCACAACAAAGACGGCAGCCTATCTTATAGGAGGCAACAGGACAGAAAATCTATCTGAACAAAGAGAAACCCTGTACTCTCAGCTGTCTGGATGTCTCCTTCCTTTGTTTGATTCCTGCTGTTCTCCAGCGAATTCTCAATTCGTCTCTGTTAACATGGGGGACTCTTTACCCAGAACTCTCAGCCTCCCCACCAGCCACGCCTCAAGGCTCTAACTCTTTTTCTTCCAACTTGAGTCCACATCGATCGCTTCTTCTGCCAACAACTTTTGCCTTGTTGGCAGAACTATACAATTAGCGCGTACGTCTTAATATCCTATTATCTAATTGTCTGAAATACATAATTTAACACTTTCTAACAATCATGGCTGCCTCCCCAGGCTTTGAGGGTATATCAGACACCTCTTAGACTTCATCTCATATCCTCTCAGCCCACCTTTTATTCCAAATTTTTCTGCATCACCCAGCTCTGCCCGGGAATAACCAGACAGGGATCTTGTCTCAGCTGGACCCTGAATCTATTACACTCTCTCACCCGAGCTTCTCTGATAACCTAACAGGGTATCTTCAGGAATCTGGTTAGCACTCACACATATGCAAACCTAGACATTCAGAGGGATTAACACCCTTTGGAGCAACCCTTGACTACTGAGGATGGGAACTGGTGGGTGGAGCTGCTCTCGCCTGCCCCTGATGTAGACAAGGCTGAGACACGTTCTAAATGGCCTCCAGTGATGACCAGCTTGATAATATCCATATTTATAGGGCATATATAAGGAAGTTTGAGGAAGAGGTATGTGGATGGATTTATGAGGGAAGGCATTAAGAGTAAGAATTATTGACTCTCACGTCAAGGCCATGAGTATCCTCCACAGTGAATCAATAGGGTCAACAACCAAGTAGAGAGGGTGACCTGTCTCCTGGATGTCAGTGAGCCTCTCTCCATGGCCACTCCAGTACTTGCGCAATGGGTTCACGAATGCCATGACCATGGTGATGGGGTGGAGACTAGGTTTGGACACAGAAGTGTCAACTCCCTTTTGCCAAGGCTGATATAGTGCCTGCCATGGCTGAATAGCCATCCTGTCCGCGGTGCAGACTGGCCTGATGAGGCACCATCCTTAAGGAGACTAGCCAGTTACTAGGTGGCATGTTGATTACATCAGACCTAATTCCATTACTGGAGTCGACACCTACTTAAGGATATGGCTTTGCCTTCCTTGATCTCAGTGCTGTTGCCAAAACCAATATCTGAGGAGTTATAGAATGCCTTTTCTACTGATATGGGATCCCATACAACATCACCTCAGGGTAATGGGACCCATTTAATGGTAAGGGGGAGTGTGCCAATGGGCATATGACAATGAGGTTTATTAGTCTTACAATGTACTTCATCCCCAAGGGGTAGCCAGCCTAGTAGAAGAATGGACTTGCCTATTAAAGTCTCATGGTACTAGTTTGGGCCTAACACTCTATGGGGTTGGACTGTAGCCTCCAACATGCAGTATACACACAGAACCAACAGTCCTGATTCTCTAATAGGAAGAGTATGTGGGTCCAGGAATCAGCGGATGGAAATAGGATTGGTCCCTTTCATCATCATTCTTAGTGACCCATTTGTGCAATTTTTATTAAGGGAAATTGACCCTGATTACTCTGAGGAACTAGAGCTGCTACCACACAATGAAGGTAGCAGGGCAGAAGGGACTATGTCTAGGACTCAGGGATTCAGTGGGTCACCTCTTGGTGAGAGCTCAATGCCCAGTAACTATAAATGGGAACTGTAGCAACCTCAGTCCAAAAGGACTAAAGAAATTCAGACCCCTTGGGGTTACAGATCTAAGTCACTCCACCTAGAAAGCAACCTAGACCAGCTGAGGTGTTGGCAGAGTGAGGGAAATCTAGAATGAGTGGTAGAAGATGAAGTTGGTAGGCGTCAGTTATGGCCTTGAGACCAGCTGTAGTGGTGGGGACTAGAGCTCATTACATTAACCCGCCTATATTGAGTCTTGAAGGCTCTGTGAAGAAAAATAAAGCAGAGTAAGGGGTCACAGAATAGCAGGGTGGGGTGACTGAAAAGAGTGGTCGGGGACGTTTTCTCTGATTATGTGAGATTTGAGCAAAAGACAAAATGAAGTAAAGGAGAAAGCCCTATGGGCTCATGAGGAAGAATATTCCAGAGAGAAAGAGCATGTTTGGTGTGTTTGAGGAGACTCGTATGATGGAGAGACCTGGAGAGCGTGGTAAGAGATGTGATCAGAAATGTAACTGGAGCCCAGACCATGAAGAGCTTTGAAGTGAGGACTTTGGATTTCCTTCGGTGCAAGATAGGGAGCCATCATCCATCAGCAAGTTTTGAGATGATGTGACGTATTGAATACCTTACATTCTAGAGAGCTCCCTGGTGCTCCTTGAATTGGCTGTAGGGATCAAGGATGGGTGCAAGGAGATCAGTTATGAGATTTAAGCAAGAGAGTGTTTGGATTTCATTCAAGGTGGGTTTTCTGGGTGCGTAGAGCACGAGTGTGGGGTCGTTGAATTTTGGGTCTTAGACTCAGAGTGATGTTACTGTTCTCCGGGGCTGACATTAAGCTATTCCTGAGCAAAAAACCAACTCTCCTACTCCTTACAAGTCTTTTATAAGGCATAACACAGCCCGATGGGTCTAGTGGTGAAGGCTCAGAAGATGGCCATGATTTTGTGATTAAAACATCTATTTAGTCCTTGCTAAGAATTCATAGAAATAATCTCTCTCCATTAAAAACAATAAGTCACATGTGGTTCCCAAGATCATTTTAATATAGTTACCCACATGCCTGAAAGTATGCTCCTCGCTTACACACGTCTTCTCTAATTCTCATAATAACCCTGGAAGATGGGGTTACTCTGTACACGTTTACAGATGAAGAAGCAGAGATTTGGGGGTGATGTTGAGTTAGTTGCCAGTGGTCATTAGTGAGTAAGGGACAGGGCTCTGGATTTAAATCAAGGGCCGATTCCAGAGCCCACACCCAACAAGGACAAAACTGAACTACACACCAGAGAGAATGCTAGGGAGCACCCACATTCTTTGGTGGCCTAATCTTATTTTTATGATCTTTCAGAATCTTCTGACTATGAAAAATAACTAATGGTAACAGGAAGAGCTGATTTTTTAAAGTTTCATTTGCCTGGAGGAAGATAATGAAGACAGTGATTCTATTTGTTTATTAAGATCTCCTAAATTAGAATGATCCTTTTGCTCCTGGAAAATCATTTGGTCCAATGACAAGAGTGGGTGGACATTTCATTGCGAGCTCCTTTTATGATGTCTGTTGCAGTTCTCCTGCTGTGTGACTTTTATTCCCTAAAGGCCATAGTGCTGCCTTATTCCTACTTAAAAAAAATCATTAGTGTAGTTGCATCACAGAAGAAGGAAAAAAAGAGTTGTGTGATCTGCCCATGAAATAGAGTAATTGCCACACACGAGCTCAGCCTTTTTCATGTGCTGGCTGTGAGCCTGTCCTCATGCTGGGGTGGAGAAGCTCATTATTGCTCATAGTAAACAAGAAACAGGGCTGGGCAAAGGGGAGAGGGAGACCAAAGGCCCAGAGTGCTCCGACCAAATTGGACCCTGGAAAGTCTGACACTGGGGCATCTGCTAGAGGCACTCGGCAGCTCCTTGTCTTTTTACAATGAAACTGCAGGGATAAAGGAGGTCATTCTGATGGACTGGAGCATCGCCCAGTATTTGCCAATGGATACAAGGGTCATGGGGCTGGCGGTCACATAGTATAATGGGTGCAAAAGTAGTAGACACTCATTTGTCCGGCCTGTAAATACACAGTTTTGATGTTTGTTAAATCTGCAGCTCTCCTAGAAGCATAATGAAGTGTCTACAACTCAGAAAATCTTTCAAGGATTAAACGCTCTCTCCCTTTCACTCCTCCTCTCCACTTGTATCTTCTCGGCCGCCCTCGCCATTTGCCTTGTTGAACTTCTGTCATTGGGGTTGCTGTGCCCTGCCTAAATGGCATTTCAGCATGGATGTCCCCAGGTGCCTAGTATCTTTGCCTAGATTAACATGTCAGTGGCATATGGCGCAAATGGCCTGTTGTTTGGTCTCAGAATCAGTTGAAAATATCTGCCAGGCTGCTGACTTTTTTGGCATAATGCCCTGTGGTCCCAGTGTTTGAGAAAGGAGAATGACATTGTCTGAAAACTAGTTCGAGTGAATTTTCTCATACAAGAGGGAAATTCTGGCTTCCTGCCTTTCCCCATTTCTCTCTCCGTCTTTCCCCCCTGGTATCCGAGCTCAAGAAATAAGTATACCTACTGAGTCTGAGTGCCTGCAACAAAGGATAATTTTTCAGACAGCTCTCTTTGTATTGGTTCCCTTTTTGGTCCCCATCTTGCTCTTCTTCCGTAAAGAGAACTACCTGTGTAGCTTGCGCTTTTCAGACACTGTTGAATTTGATCCTCTTAAAAGCCTCAGAGGAGGTATTAGCTCCATTTTGCAGACAAGGAAACTGAGGCTCAGAGACATTTGAAAATGTGACCAAAGCATTCTACAGAAAAGTGGCAGCGTAACAAGTCAAACCCAGGCCCATCTGACCCCCAAATTCTTTTTACTCTGTTAAGTCTGTGCAGAGCCCATTGTCTGAACTGATGTTGTGTGCACGTCTAAGTGACTCTGGGGAGAGGGCGATTTTGTACTGCAGTTCAGTGGGCAGAGCTCACAGTGGTCAGCGTCTCAGTAGGCGCTGTCAGCAAGTGCTCCTGGCTTCTTCTTGTACAAACTCCTTGTCATGCTCTTCTCTCTGTGTGTTTAATGGTGGGTCATTGTTACTGTTTAGCTGCCTGATGGGTTTCTCGCTCCTAAATCCAAGTGACGAAGCCGGTCCTGCTGTCCTTGGGATTATCCCCTCTTGATGAGTGATGACCTCAGGATTGGAGCCAGCTGACCTGCAGGCAGAGAAAGGGGGATGTCAAAGGTTCCTCCAGCTCAATTTGGATTGATGAACCAGAATAATTCTGGCAGCAGGGCTCATGGCATCGTCCTCAACCAGCAGTCTTTCTTAATTTTTGCGCGTGAGGTGGTGTTTGGACAATGTTTCACTTACACTCTCTCTTTTCCACTCTAGGCATTTGAAAACCATTCTCTACCACCTGGATTAGTTGTTACCACAACACCAAACAATTATCATTGAGTGGACGGCACCCACTGGCTACTCACTCCTGCCTTTGGCTTACTTTGCAAGAAACTTTCACTTAAAATGCCTCCCGGTTCTTTATTCTGTCATCAAAATTCTGTACCTGCTTCAAGGCCCTGCTCAATTCATCTCCTCCAAGAAACCTCTTCCAAATCAGTCTACCCCACGGATGGCTTCTTTATCCCAAATTCCTTACAATAATAATCATAGCATTTAAAAACGAACTAATTATTTCCTTGAATAAATAATATCGTATGGCCCAACGTTTAAACACATATAGAGTGTACAAATAATCAGATGAAAAGTTAAGTCTTTTTATTCCAGCTCCCCAGTTCCCATCTCAGAGGCGCTGTGCGGCCAGTTCCTTCTGCCTCCTTCTGAGCCTTCCAGAGATATCTTGATACATAAAGGTACATGTGCTTTTAAAAATTTCATCAGCAATATATGAGACTAATTGTTAACATGTATGAGCAGTTATGTAAGAGACAGTGTGCCATGCACTTTATATGAATGATTTCTCTGAATCCTCCCCAAAACTTTATGAGATGGGTACTTATACATATTTTATAAATTAAAAAAAAAGGAAGCTCAGAAAAGTTAAGTCACTTTGCCCACAATCACACAGTTATGATGTGGCAGAACTAAAAGTGACCTCAGCCTGTCTGACTGCAGAGCCCAAGACCTTAACCACCATGCCATATGCCTTAAAATGACTCTCTAGATGTCTCATATGTACATCAGGTTTTCTAGCTAGATCAAAGGGTACTTAGGAGGAAAAGAAGTGTGGTATAGTGGAAAGAACACGCACTTGGGAATCTAATTCTGGCTATAAAACTTACTAGCAATGTGACTATAGGTAAGTTTCCTAAATTCTCTGAACCTCTGATTCCTTATCTGTAAAGTGGGAAAATGCTTATCTCAGAGGGAGGCGGGGGTGTTGGAAGGATTAGGGGAAATAAAGAATGTAAGGTACCTGGCACGTAAGAGGTACTCAGAAATGGTAGTTACCTTATCAATCTCCCTGAAATAACAAATATTATGGAAGTCAAAAAGATATATAAACTATCTTCACAAGAAGAAAGTATTGGGACATTATTGGATGGTATCATTTGTAGAATGTCAACAAAAGATGTTTTGTGAAATGACAGAAATATTAAAAATTTTCAGCAATTATAAAAAAAAAGAGTCATGTCTTTTTTTAAAAAAAAAAATACATTTGCCAGCTCTAACTGCCCTGTGCACAGCAGGAAGGAAATACCCATGTGATGTTTGGCATAATACAGACCTAGCCTTTTGGATGGCAGGAAAATCGCACACAGAGGTCCCTGAAAGTAAATGCAAGACAACAGACTCTTGCACCTAATGCCCATGGGGCTCGCTCAAAGGGAACAGTTGGCCATTTGTTGGCTGTTTAAAGAAATGTGTGGAATGGTATGGAAGCCTGGCCTTGAGGTTGTGTGCATTGTAAACCTTCTCCAAAGCCAGCAAAGAGGAACGGAGTATGGGGGAAAAGACGGAGGAGATACTCTGAGGGATTTTGCCTGGAATGTTCTTCCTCCAGATACTCTCGTGGTAACTCCTTCACCCCCTTCCAGACCCTCCTCAGGGGTCTCCCCTGACCTGCAACCTGCTTCCACTCCTACTTGATCTATAATTTTTTTCCATAACACTATTTACCGTCTATCGTATGATAGAATTATCCTGTTTATTATGTGTTTTCATTGTCTGACGTTTCTCCAGAATGTAGCTTCCCGAGGTCAGGGGTCTTTTTTTGTTTTTTGTTTGTTTGTTTGTTTGTTTCATTTTTTTACTAAGCTATCCTAAGTACTTAGACAGTGCCTAGCACATGGTAAGTAAGTACTCAATCAATATTTGCTGGAGGAACACATTTTTCAAATAAGAAAACCGAGGTTACGTGACTTAGCAGAATCAAGGCTAGAACTCAGTTCTTCTGCCTCCCAAACCAGTTGTCTTTCCACTAAATCATCTTTCAGGATAGAGGAGTATATATCTAGAATTAAGGAATGATTTGGCTGTTGAGGAATCCAGAAAAAACTGGAAACGAGTGCATCTAGACAAAATAACTGAACCATAAAAGTGATAGTAGGAAAAAACCCATAGATGTGGGTGGTTGTGTTGATTTTTTTTTCTCAAAATTTTGTTTAAGTACCTGAGACTCTGCTGTCAGTTTATCTAGTGAAATAAGATTCATGATCAATGTGTGGAGACGGAAATTTCAGACCTCATTATACACAAACTGAAGATTATTCCTTTGCTGTCACTGCGGCATTTGACATGCCCGTGAAAACAAAAGGCAATCTGTCTCAGATGCCCCTTTTAGCTTTGACAGATGTGGAAATGCACGAGTTTGAGGTGTTAATTTTTGGTTGGATGTTAAATGTGAGCATGTCCAGAGATGCAGCTGGAGAAGCTACCACCCAGCTCACCGTTTAGGGCTGAAGTCCCAGAGAGGCACTGAATCTCAGTCCAGGACAATCCTCCTCTAGCCCTACTTCTTTTTCTTCTCTCGAAAGGAAAGGAGGCTCTCTGCGTGTTCCCAGGCTAACCTTCCACCTGAGTTTTTGGTCACATCCCCTTCTCTCATCACTTCCTCCCTCTTTTTTGAATCTTAAGGCTGTCTTTCCCGCCCCCCCAACACAGATATGCTCAAATCTCCTCCCTGCCAAAGCAAGATAATGAAAACCTTCCCATAAACTCTTTTCTTTAAATTAATTTATTTTATTTTATTTATTTATTTTTGGCTGCATTGGGTCTTCGTTGCTACACACAGGCTTTCTCTAGTTGCGGCGAGCGGGGGCCACTCTTCGTTGCGGTGCGCGGGCTTCTCATTGCGGTGGCGTCTCCCGTTGTGGAGCGTGGGCTCTAGGCACGTGGCCTTCAGTAGTTGTGGCATGAGGGCTCAGTAGCTGTGGCTCGCGGGCTCTAGAGCGCAGGCTCAGCATTTGTGGCACAGGGGCCCAGTTGCTCTGCGGCATGTGGGATCTTCCCGGACCAGGGCTTGAACCCGTGTCCCCTGCATTGGCAGGCGGACTCCCAACCACTGTGCCACCAGGGAAGCCCCCCATAAATTCTTGAATCAGTTAGTTACCTATGGATGTGTAACAAAGCACCCTACAACAGTGACTTAAAAAGTAAGCATTTTTTTTACTCACAAATTGATGAGTCATCTGGGCAATTCTATTAATCTGGGCCAGGCTGGCTTTAGCTGGGCCTGAAATACCGGCTGCATATCCTCACGAGTGTGCAGTCTGCAGGTGGGCTGGTGGGGGCAGGCTGGTCAAGGATGATCTCACTCTCATGCCTGGAAATTAGCAGGTTATTAGTTATGGGGAAGTGGTGACTGGGTCACTGATCACTTATCCAGCAAGTTAGCAAGTTAGCTAGTTAGCACAAACTTGGTCTCATGGTGGCCTGGCAGGATTTTAAGACAGAGAGAAAAGAAGTAAACAGGCCTCTAGAACTAGCACAATATCACTTCTGCCTCATTTTATGGGCATAAGCAAACCACAGGCCAGCCCAGGAGCAAGGAAATAGACTTGATTGGAAGAGCTGCAAAGTCACATCACAAAAGGTGTGGTTTCAGGGAGGGATGAAGAATGAGGGTCAGTTTTATAATCAGTCTACTCTGTCTTCATCCTTAAGCTTCTGCCCAAATGTGTCTTTTCCTTCACATCCAAACTTCTAGAGAGGGTAGCTGTCACTTGTTTTGCCTACTTCCTTAACAACCAGTCACTTCTCAACCAAGATGACCTCACCTTATTACCACTATCTCCACTTTAATGGAACTGCTCTCTTTAAAAGACAATAATGTCTCAAATATCAAATTTAAGTTTTAAAAAATTTTTTAAAAAAGAAACAGGCAAACACAGGAATAAAGAAACAAAGAAATATTCATGAGACAAGAAGTAGAGCCAGGCATCAGGGGAGCTGTCGTGGACAGTGTCCCATGTTTGCAGGCTCTTCTCTCACTGCCTTCAGTATCTCATCTCTTCTTTCAGTGACTTTGCCCCATTCTCCTGCAGCCCCCCCTCCATCTCCTCACTACCCTCCCACATGTTTATCAATACACATGACCCCCCCCACCCCAACAGACACTCTTAATTCAAGTCTACCTAACCTTCATATCTCTTAGAATACATTCATGAGAAAGGAATTGTGATTGGCTTAGCTCATGGGTCAAGAAAGATCATGTGGACAAAACATGCCAGCCTGAGGTTCATATCTTTGGAGGAGTAGAGAGGAATGTTCTCAATGAAGACAGTGTGGGCTGGGCAGGTAACTTAAACGGGTCCACTGCACTCCTCACTATGGCCTATTCCAACTCTTCTCCCACTGCAATGCACTATCCACTCCACCTGCAGAGAACTACTCCCCATTCCCTAAACATGTCATGCTCTTTTTCATATGCTGTTCCCCAATACCTGCAATAATGTTCCCCTCCTTAACTTTCTGAAAATCTCCTCTGTATTCGTTCCTAGCCAGTTTGCATGTCACCTCCTCTACGAAGCCCACCCTGGCCCCTGTTAGTTGCTGTTCTCTGGGAAGGCTTAGCGTTTTGCACATAACTCTATTAGACTATACATCACCCCACACTGAAATTGTTGGCCCCCCTTGCTAGATTATGGGCTTTTTTCTTTTCTTTCCTTTTTAAATTGTTTTTATTGGCAGGCACCATTACCAGCATCTGGGATAGGGTTGGGCTCACAGTTAGAGATCCAAAAACTCTGTTGAATGGTTGAAGATGTGAATGACCAGAGTCTCTAAACCAGCTGTTCTCAAAGTGGCTCCTGGATCATCAGCAAAAGAAGCATCCGAGAGCTTGTTAGAAATGCAAATTCTTGGGCCCCATCATAGACCTAATGAATCAAAAACTCTGAGAATAGGTGTGATAGGCAGAATATTGGCCCTCCCCAAAGATGCCCACATCCTAATCCACAGAACCTCTGAATATCTTACATTATATGGCAAAAGGGAATTGAAGCTGCAGATGGAATTAAGATTTCCCGTCATCTGATTTTAAAATAAAGAGGTTATCCTGGATTATCCAGGTAGGCCCAGGGTAATCACAAGAGTCCTTAAATGCAGAAGGAGATAGAAGAGTCAGAACCAGAGAGCTATCATCATGAGAAAGACTTGACTAGCCATTGCTGGCTTTGAAGATGAAGAGGGGACACCAGCCAAGGAATGTGCACAGCCTCCAGAAGCTAGAAAAGACAAGAAAGCTATTCTCCCCAAGAACCTCCAGAAAGGAACTCAGCCCTGCTGAAAACTTGATTTTTTTCGCAGTCAGACCCATTTTGGACGTCTGCATTTCACAACTATAATACATTTGAGTTGTTTTAAACCACTAAGTTTGCGATAATTTGTTACAGCAGCAATAGGAAACATACAGTAGGGTCTGGCGATCTGTGTTTAACAAGCCCTCCAGGCGACGCTCCCACTACACACTCAAGCACCTGGTACTTGTCTGCTACAATCCTCCTTCTTTCCTATACTGGCTTGTTTGACTATCGGTACTGTTCACCACTGCCTCCCAGCTCCTAGCCCAGTGCTGGCACTCAGTGGCAGTGGTAGCTAAGACTCATTGAGAATATCTCTGTGGAAAGTGCTGTTCTAACGCACTTAGTTCTCATCATAACCTGTCAAGTACTCTCTCATATTTTATAGATGAGGAAACGGATGCACGGAGAAGAAAAGCAACATTCCCAAGGTTTCCCAGTGAGTAAGTGGCAGAGCCAGGCTTTAAACTCAGTCTCACTCCAGAGTCCATGCTCTAACCCTATGCTATGTGGTCTCTAGGCAGGGTACAATGTGTAATTGATCGGTGAATGAACTGACTAATTAATAAATGAATAATAAACAATAAGTCTCACCTGAGGACTTTAGAAGGTTGTTTGGGAAGCAGTAGTAGAGTTCTAAAAGGATGTCATCCTACTGCTGGTTCAGTGGAGCAGAGAAGACACTCTCTTCACTTGTGTGCATGTAGGACAGAGGACCTGAAAAGGCACTTGGGATGGGGGGGAAGCTGGACTGGCTAAAGGGGAAAAAAGGATGAGACTGCAGAGGGTGCACCTTGGGTAGGGATTGTGGCTTCCAGGAATGAGGGAGGTAAGAGGTAACAGGAGAGGCAAGGCTAGACCTGCTTTTTCACCTCGTTATTACCAGCATCCAACCTAGGCTGGGACCATGGAGGCCCAGAGCCTGAATCATCAATATATATTTGTTGAACAGAAGAGAATTTTAGTGTGAAATTGTTCTGGGATCTTCTGGCCTTTGTTTCAAGGTGTTCAAGGAAGACCTCTGATTAAATTCACCAGAACTCTCAGCTGTGATACGGATGGTGTGAAGGGCAAGGCTGAGCCGAAAATCAATGAACTGGAGGAGATGGAAGCATGGGGGGTATAGCTAGTAGAGGTTCTGATAAGTGGTCGAGGCCTGGTGTCCAAGGAATGTGGCCACTCCCAGTCAGGGACTTGGGGGCCTAGCTGAGTAAGGGGATTCTAGCATTTATTTAGTGCCCTCTGTGTCAGGCATGGTGCTAGACGCTTTTCCCTACTTGAACTCATTGAAGGAAAGTGTCCCAATATAGGAGCAGAGCACAGGAAAAGGAAAACAAGGGAAGCAGGTACCCAGAGCCCCCCAGTTGGCAGACAGGGTCAAGGCTCTGCTCCCAAGGGACAGGCTCAACCTACTGGGTTGGGGCTATGGCAGGGTCAGTCCCCAGGACCTTGGGGACCTAGACAGATGGCAGAAACAGGAACTTGGATTGAGTTCTGTCACTGAAGCACAGTCATCCTAACTGAGGCACAGGGAGGGGGGCAGGGGGAGGCAAGGGGTAGAATTATATTTTAGGGAATAAAACAGAAGTACAGTGCAGAGTGATGAGTCATTGCTTTTAGGGACAGAGTTAAGGTAGGTGGTAGTGGTAGGAAAGCTCCTTATTGAGATAATAAAGAGTGGTGTGGGACTCAGGAGGAGATAGGGTTTATAAAGGGCTCAGTCCAAGGCGCAGCACATAATGAGTCCTCAACATAAGACAGTCATACCTCATCCCAAGGACAGCGCCGGAGGCTCTACTCCTCACCTGCACGTGGGGATGTGTGCTAGAACACATCACCTGTACGGACCACATCCGGAAGGAACACAGGCCAATGCAATAAAACAGCCAAATGAAGAATTTGCATATGCTTATCAGGCAATTAATATTTAGAGAGGAATCTGAAGCAAATAGAATGGAATCAAGCGTTTCCCCATATTAATGTCACCTGACCCCACCACCTCCAGAGCCATTTTAGTTGTGCTAAGAAGACCATGCCCAGAGTGCCTCATTAAAGCTTCCTTAACAGTAGCTCTACCACCCATGAAAAACTGTTTCCTTCTCCCTTCCTGGGAAATCACCCCAGCTGTCTCTGAATAGAGATTCAAAGAAACAACATTGAAGTATAGTTAGTCGTGTTTCTTCCTCAGTTTCCTGGCTTGCAAATACACCTTAATGATATTCCACCACGCCCAGAGTTCCCCGACGGGAAAATCCGCCCCTCACCTCAGGCTTTGTTTGTCTATTCCATTTTCTCCTTCCACAGAGTCAGCCAGCAGAAACTCTCCAGAAAGTAGAGTTTGCTTAAAAACCATGAAGCTTCACTCCAGCACTTTGACCTCCCGAATGTCCTTTTACTGTGGATCGTTTTAGTGTGGGTGCCTCTGTCCAAGAAGCCAGGAGAGAAGATTTTTCTATTCGAAGAGAAGTGGAATCAACTGGCCTAGAAGTTTTAGTCTTAGACGAACTGAGAGATGTTGGTCCCGGGGCTACATAGTCAGGTAGTGACTTAATGATTCAAGAGGCTTTTGTTCTGTCCTAACTGGCGGATAAGTTGTCACAGGCTTTCTGCATCGTGACATCTTGTTTTCCTTAGTAAAATAAATTTTTTCATTTGGAATTCTCATCTTCCCATTACTGGTGACAGTACTATCAGAGCCCCCTTCACAACCACACAATCTGGGCAATATTCCTGTTTCTATATCGATTCTTGGCGCATCTTCCTGACCCCCAAGCCACCTAATAAAGTCAGAATCTGCACCGAGTCCATCTCAAGGGTACTTGTGAAAATACATTTAGCCTGTCCTACTTCTTCTTAGCTATCTGTCTTTGATATGTGTCTCTCTTCTAGCAGGCTTGTGTAAGGCAAAGACTCCTTCTGGAGGTACTCTTTGCATTTTTTTTAAAAAGGTGTATTATCAGTGAGCATCAATTATAATGAGGCATTTTTAGCGGGGCTTTATAATGTCGGAACCAGGGAACGGTGGCCTCTGAGCTGAGATCCTGCCAGCTGCATTTTATTAACCCAAGTCAGGGTGCTAAGCTGATTTTCAGACTTGATTGACAGAACCCTTTCAGCATAAACCCTGGAAAACTATTAGGAGGGAAGAATCCCATCGAGGCATTCTGCCTGTAATAGTTTTAATGCAGAAATGCATTTGATCAGCAGCATGCTGAGCTCATATCATTTCCAGAGTGAGTAGCAATGTGGTTCCAGTGTCATTTACCACAACCCAATTATGGTACATCCTGACAACATTTAAAACAGAACTGGATTAAGAAAAATGCACTCTCAAGATTGTGGTCTGAGAGGCAAAATACCAGAATTTTCAGTGGATCTCGTTTTGTCTCTCTTTCATTACAATAATAAGCTGATGAAAAAGAAAGAAAGAAAAAGACACTTTAGGGGCAAAAGGTAGAAAGAAAGCATAAAGAGCAGGGTACAACCGCAATTCAATGACCTGTCCTTTTCCTCAGTTCTCTGCAAATCTTCTCCTCTATGCAAGAGTCAGGCGGTTTCCCTTTTAGCACCAGATTCACTTCTCAAAATCAGAGAACGCATTTCTCAGCCTTACACCATTCTTAACCTCCACAAAAGACACTAGTTCTAATAAGTAAAACTCCCTGTGATACAAAACATCAGCTTTAAAGCCAACGTTGTGTTCAGAAGGTTCTACTCAAGGGCGATATTGGCTGATCGATGGACCAACAGAGGGGTGTCTTCTAGACATTTCCCATCTTCAAAAGATGAGATAGCCGTTGCTATCTTCTGAATTAACCAGCCACAGATTTCACTGAGATGGTATACCTGTAGTACGTGTCCAAGAAATCAAATATCAAATACTTTTCTTTTTCTGTTTTTTAAATAGCTTTATTGAGTTACTAGAATATAAAAGTAATAGGTGTTGCATGTTCATTGAAAAAAAAATCAGAAGATATAGAGGAAAGCAATGAAAAATAAGGATATCATCCAGAGATAAGCATTGTTGGTATTCTGGTATCATCTACACATGTATTTAGAAACAAAAATGTTATCAGATTATAATACACCGTAGTATAACCTGCTTTTTGTCATTCAGCAATATGTTGTAACCATTTTCCATGTCCATAAATATGAATCCACATCACATGTTCGGAGCTGCAGAATATTATTGTAAATTATTTTAACGAATCCTCTTCTGGCGAACATGTAGGCTCCCCTCTTTTTTGTTCCTCTTTTAAATAATATTGCAAGAACATCCTTGCTGTGCACCAACGATCCTCAAACTTTAATGTGACTAAGGATCATCTGGGGTATTCTAAATGTAGGGATGCATGGAGATTGAAAATCTCCACATCTGAGATTCTGCTTCAATAAGAAAGGTGTAAGACCAAGGAATCCACATTTTACCAGGATTTTACAGGTGATATTGATGCTGGTATTCCTCAAACCACACTTTGAGAAATATACATCTTTAGAAACTTGTCTGATGACTTCTTTAGAATAAAGTTCTAGAAGGGAGGTTGTTACTTTGTCAAAGGCTACGCCCGTGCAGCATTTCAACAATCTATCTCATTTGTAGTTATCCTGTAGGTAAAAAAGACTGTCATGAAGTTGCGTATATGCTCTAAGGTAGGAAGTATGTTTGAGGTGTGGGCGAACAGAGCAAATCTGTCAAAGAGCCCTCAGAATCAGTATGTGGGAAACATAAATCCTCCCCAAGCATCCCCTTGTCTCTTCTACTGGAACCTGGCAATAAGCTGAGTTGAGGAGAAATGGGAGCAAGACGCAAGGTAAGAGTGGGTTCAACACCTTGGCTGGACAAGTTAGTTCTTGAGAGGGGAAGGTGCCGGCCACTGCCATTTGCAGAGGAGATGGCTGCCAACAAGGGGTCACCACCTGAGACAGCTGTATCCCCAAGCTCCACCCATGAAAAATTCACATTTGACCAGCATCCTGTATCCACCCCGGGGTTTCCAGGAGTTTGAGAGTTGAGAGTAAGAAAGAACTCAGGTATCACTCCATTTCCAGGATCAGAGCATGCTTAAGTAAGAGTACATACTCTCATTCACACAAAGGCAGGCACATATTCCCCTGCTTAGAATCTCCAAACTCCAGAAGGAGAAGATTTCTAACTATAAGCTTCACCTAAGAACAATTTTGCACAAGGACACAAAGTATGAAAATTGATCATGTAAGCATCCAATTTGAATCATGTAAGGAAAAATGCTGTCTTCCATTTGTTTGTTTGGTAAATGTTACTGAAGTACGATGTACATTTGGGAAAGGGTTCAAATCGTAAGTATATGAACTCAGTGCATTTTCACAAAGTGAACACAGTGGTACAACCAGCATCCAGATCTAGAAACAGAGGAAAACCTGAATCCCCTGGTGCCTGCTTGCAGTTGTACCCATGTAGCCACATCCTGATTTCTAACAAACAGTTTTAATTAACTTGATCTGTTTTTGAGCTTTATATAAATGGAATAATATAATATTGTAGTCTTTCAAAACTATCTTTGATTGGATTTTATAGATCATTAGTTTAACTCCTCATGTCATGTGCAGCAATGTCCCAACACTGAAGCACAGATATTGCCCCAAAAGAGACTGAAAAGTAGATACTTTAAAAATGTCAGTGTCCATTTGTGCCAGCAAAATTGGATACCTTCATCTAAGTGGAGCCCAGTTAAATCTCCAGGGCCCTTGTGCCTGTCCACAGTAAGTAATAAGGATCCTAAAAGGCTACTCCCCAGTGTGCACGACAGACAACTTGAGAGGCAGTGTAATGCAGTGGAAAAAAAAGATTAGCTTTGGAACCATACCGAGCTAAGTTCAAATAGAATCATCTCCACTTACTAGCTTTACTGTCTTCATGAAGTCATGTAATCTCTCTGGGGCTCATTTACTTCCACACCTGTAAAATGGGGGGAAATATCTCCTCTATATCTCATTTAACAGGGTTGGGAAAATTAAATACAATCACAAGTGTGAAGTACTTGTCATATAATAGGTGCTCCATAAATGTTCATTCTGTTTCTCCCTTCAGAGACCAAACCCTGATTATCCATTAAATCCAGGCTGTTGTGTACACACAACGTAAACAAATATATTTTCTTTTTCTTTTTAATAAATACATTTTCAATGGCAACGATTTGAACCACTAACTAGCAAGTTTAAAATCATTTGGAAACCAGGTTTGTGATCCAAGGGAATTTTAAATTGTTGACACAGTCTTTTTCAGAACTGAGAAATATCACTGTTCATTCTTTGGAAACCCGTATGGCTTTATGTCCCTCACATTTCCCACCATGCTGGCCTAGCTGTTTATTTATTAATGATTTCCATCACAAAACCATTGTTATCTCAGCTTCTTGTGATGGCCTAAGAGCACACAAAATCATCCTTTTCCAACAAGACCACAGATATCCATATGCCTGTGCTTCTAGCGACATTACAGTTTTATTTATAGCCAGCTTGCCAATCCGTTTACAATAGCCTTTTCAGTTAGACACGAGCACGATCGTGTAACCATTGTATGATTTCTGCATTGTCACGAGTATACGTATTAAAATCTCTGACAGATTGCTAATGAGCTGTTGTTGGAATTACAGAGCAGTCTGTTATCATTTGTCCATTCACAGTTTCCTCACCAGCCCATCTGGGCTTGGAACAGAGCCATCACGGAGCACGCAGGCTGGGACAGTTTCTCCATTTACACCTTTTGCCTTCAGAGGCTTCTGGGAAATTAAAGATTTTAACAAACATATTGCCAGCTTTCTAACACTGTTATTAAACTGCTCTCTTTGTTAGGAAAGGTGCTGTTGGTCAGCAGTTTGTAGATTTAGATATTTAGTATGTGTTCCTGTAGCCCGCAAAATATTTGTGTTTTTAGAATAATTCAGTTAGTATGTTATGCGTGTGTGTACCTGCATGCACAATAAATACACGTGTCACACACAGTATCAAAATCCTGTATACTTATCAAGACTCACAAGGACAAAGAAACACGGTCTATTTTTATGGATACACAGACTTCTGTACAGAACAAGGTGGAATTGAATATTCTAAGGTTGGAACTGTTAAAACAAAACGATCAGATTGAGATCATGGCTGGGATAATTTGAGGCCAGGGCAAAGTACTTTTTACTTGAAATATCTGCATAATAAGGTATATTGAAAAAGAATCTGATTTCCCTGGTGGAATATACCTAGCTGAGGGGACAGATATTTCCTTGCACTAAAAGTCTAACTAGGGCTTCCCTAGTGGCGCAGTGGTTGAGAGTCCGCCTGCCGATGCAGGGGACACGGGTTCGTGCCCCGGTCCGGGAAGATCCCACATGCCGCGGAGCGGCTGGGCCTGTGAGCCATGGCCGCTGAGCCTGCGCGTCCGGAGCCTGTGCTCCGCAACGGGAGAGGCCACAACAGTGAGAGTCCCACGTACCACAAAAAAAAAAAGAAAAAAAAGTCTAACTATTAGAGCTGTGGTTCTCAATGAGTGTGGGTATGGCTGGGCTGGGTGGGGAAGGGGACATGGAGTCAGCGGGGGAGCTTTTGCAATACCCTCTCCCATCACCACGATCAAATTTTGACACTCCCTCATTACACCCAGTTGAGCTCTGCTTTAGAGCTCTGAGGGAAGAAGAGAGATGCCAGGCTGAGAGCTTGCTACCCCAGGAAAAGGCTCTCGGATCACTGGTCTTGGAAATGGGCTCACTCTCCCCGGGGGAGAGGACACTGTGAGCTGGGAAGACAGTGGGGAAAAAAATCAAGGAATATCTGGGGGATCCTGAACAGGCTGCTTTGATTAGATCAGAAGTTTGTGACGGGACACTGAGAAAGCAAGGTTTCAAGGGTAAAGGGCCACTCTGGCAAGACTAAGGCTGGGATCTGTAATCTTTTTATTTCCTTTGGTTAGTTAATTGGTTTATTTATTTTTCCTCTTTTACATAGACTTTATTTTTAGAGCAGTTTTAAGTTCATAGCAAATTTGAGCAGAAGTACAGAGTTTCCATATACTCCCTGTCCCCCCTCACACACAGCTTCTCCCACTATCAACATCTCCCACTAGAGTGGTACGTTTGTTATAACTGATAAGCCTACCACATTATCATGTCAACTGATGAACCTACACGGGCACATCATTATCACCCAAAGTCCATAGTTTACATTAGGGTTCAGTCTTGGTGTTGTACATTCTACGGGTTTTGACAAATGTATGATGACATGTGTCCACCATTATAGAAATATACAGAGTAGTTTCACTGCCCTAAAAACTCCTTGTGCTTCACCAATTCATCCATCCCTCCGCAACCCCTGGCACTTACTGATCTTTTCACTGTCTCCAAAGTTTCGTCTTCTCCAGAATGCCATAGAGTTGGAATCATACAGCATATATCCTTTTCAGATTGGCTTCCTCCACTTAGTAATATGCATTTGTTTCCTCTATGCTTTTTCATTGCTTGATAACTCATTTCTTTTTAGGGCTGAATGATATTCCATTGTCTGGACATATCACAGTTTATTTATCCATTCACCTACTGAAGGATGTCTTAGTTGCTTCCAAGTTTTTGCAATTATGAATAAAGCTGCTATAAACACCCATGAGCGGGTTTTTGTGTGGACATGTTTTCAACTCCTTTGGATAAATATCAACAAGTGTGATTGCTGGATCATATGGTAAGAGTATGCTTAGTTTTGTAACAAACTGCCGAACTATCTTCCAAAGTAGCTGTACCATTTTGCATTCTCACCAGCAACGAACGAGAACTCCTATTGTTCCATATCCTCACCAGCACTGGGTGTTATCAGTGTTCTGGATTTTGGCCATTCTAACAGGTGTGTAATGGCATCACGTCGTTGTGTTAATTTGTACTTCTCTAATAACATGATGTGGAACATTTTTTCATATACTTATTTGTCATCTGTATATCTTCTTTTGTGAGGTGTCTATTAAGGTTTCAGTCCATTTTTAATTGGGTTATTTGTTTTCTTATTGTTGAATTCTATGAGCTCTTTATGTATTTTGGATAACAATCCTTTATCAGATATGTCTATTGCAAATATTTTTCCAGTGTGAGACTTCTCTTATTCTTTTCAATTTGTCTTTCATAGACCAAAAGTTGGTTTTTTTTTTTAAATTTTAATGAAAGCCAGCTTAAAATTTTTTTCTCTCATGTATCATGCCATTGGTTTTGTATCTAAAAAGTCATCACCAAATCCAAGGTCATCTAGGTTTTCTATGTTATGTTCTAGGATTTTTATAATTTCGTGTTTTACATTTATGTCTAAGATCCATTTTGAGCTAAGTTTTGTGAAGGGGGTGAGGTCTGTGTCTAGATTGATTTTTTTGCATGTGGATGTGCATTTGTTCCAGCACCATTTGTTGAAAAGACTATCTTTTCTTTATTGTATTGCCTTTACTCCTCTGCCAAAGATCAGTTGACTATATTTGTGTGGGTCTATTTCTGGGCTCTTTATTCTGTTCCATTGATTTGTCTGTTCTTTCACTGGTAGCATCCTGTCTTGATTACTGTAGCTTCATAGTTAGTCTTGAAGTTGGGCAGTGTCAGTCCTCCAGCTTTGTTCTCCTTTAATATTGTGATGGCTATTCTAGGTCTTTTGCCTCTCCATATAAACCTTAGAATCTGTCTATTAATATCCACAAAATAACTTGCTAGAATTTTTATTGGGATTGCATTGAATCTATAGACCAAGTTAAAAAGAACTATCTTGACAATATTGAATCTTCCTACCCGTGACATGGAATAACTGTCTACTTACTGCATTCTTCTTTGATATCTTTCTTCACAGTCTTGTAGTTTTCCTTACATAGACATTGTACATATTTTGTTAGATTCATACTTAAGCATCTCATTTCATTTTTGGGGGTGCTAGTGTAGTGTATTTTTTACTTCAAATTCCATTTGTTCATTGCTGGTATATAGGAAAGTGACTGACTTTTGTGTGTTAACCTTGTACCCTGCAGTCTTGTTATAAGTGCTTATTAGTTCCAAGAGGTTTTCTCTTTGTCAGTTCTTTCAGAATTTCTACATAGATGATCATGTCTTCTGTGAACAAAGACAATTTTATTTCTTCCTTCCTAATCTGTACACCTTTTATTTCCTATTCTTATTTTATTGCATTAGCCAGGATTTTCAGTAATACGTTGAAAAGGAGTGATGAGAGGGGACATCCTTGTCTTGTTCCTGACCTTCACAGAAAAGTTTCAGGTTTCTCACCATTAAGTATGATGTTAGCTGTAGGTTTTATTTTTTTTTGTAAATATTCATTATCCAGTTGAGGAAGTTCCCTTTATTCCTAGTTTTCTGAATTTTTTCTTTTATCATGAAAGGATGATAGATTTTGCCACATGCTTTATCTGCATCTATTCATATGATCATGTGATTCTTTTAATTCAGCCTACTGATGTGATGGATTACATTAAGTGATATTTGAATGTTGAACCAGCCTTGCATACCTGGGATAAATCCCACTTGGTCATGGTATAGGATTCTTTTAATACATTGTTGGATTCTATTTGCTAATATTTCACTGAGGATTTTTGCATCCATGTTTATGAATAATGTTGGTCTGCAGTTTTCTTTTCTTATAATGTTTTTGTCTGGTTTTGGTATTAAGGTAATGCTGGCCTCATAGAATGAGTTTAGAAGCATCCTCTCTGCTTCTATATTCTGGAAAAGTGTAGAACATTGGTATCATTTCTTCCCTTAAATGTTTGGTAGAACTCACCAATGAACCCATCCAGGCCTGGTACTTTTTGTTTTGGAAGGTTATTAATTATTGATTTAATCTCTTTAACTGATATATTCTAATTCAGATTGTCTATTTCTTCTTGTGTGAGTTTGGGCAGATTGTGTCTTTTAAGGAATTGGTCCATTTCATCTAGGTCATTGAACTTGTGGGTGTACAGTTGTCCATAGAATTCCTTTACTATCCTTGTAATGTCCATGGGATGTATAGTTATTCTTCCTCTATCATTTTTAATATTAGCAATTTGTGTCTTCTCTGTTTTTGTCTTAGTCATTCTGGCTAGAGGTTTATTGATTTTATTGATCTTTTCAAAGAACCAGCTGTGGGTTTTGTTGGTTTCTCTATTGATTTCCTGTTTTCAATTTCATTGATTTCTGAAGTGATGGAGTTATCAAAAAGAATGGGGGGCTTCCCTGGTGGCACAGTGGTTGAGAGTACGCCTGCTGATGCAGGGGACACGGGTTCGTGCCCCGGTCCGGGAGGATCGGGGGGATCCCACATGCCGTGGAGCGGCTGGGCCCGTGAGCCACGGCCGCTGGGCCTGCGCGTCCGGAGCCTGTGCTCTGCAACGGGAGAGGCCCAACAGTGAGAGGCCCACGTACGGCAAAAAAAAAAAAAAAAAAAAAGAATGGGTAGGCTAATTAACTGGTTGGTAGGCTGATTAACTGGTTGGTAGGTTGTTTTTTAACAGAAATATGATGAAAAGTTATTGTGTAATGAATTTTGACACCTAGGCAGCTGGACAGCTCTGCTGTCTTGGCTGGCTATATTCTGATCTAAGGTGATCAAGGCCGGGACAACTGGGGTGACCTGAATCTAATCGATGGGTCTTTCACCTCCAGCAGGCTGACCTGGACATTTTTCTTTGTGGCTATGGTAGAGAACAAGAATGCAAGCAAAAATGTGCAAGCATTTCTTTAAGCTTCTGCTTGTACGATATCTGCTATCATCCTGTTGGCCAAAGCAAGTCACATGGCTGAGCTCAGCCTCAAGGGGTGGGGGAAACGGAGTCCACCTCTTCACAGGGGAACTGTGACGTCACATGGTAAAAGACGAGGATACAGGAAGGGATGAAGAACTGGGGCCATAAATGCTATCAGTTTACAACACTTGGATTCAAATTCCTTGCTTTGTGACCATGAGCAAGGTACCTGAAAATTGGCATAGAAACAGTACTTACCTCTCAGCATGGTTGTTTGCATTAAATAAAATGACCTATGTAAAATACTTAGCACGGTACCCAGCCCACGTAAGTAAATAAATATGAAGGCACTGTGTTCCCTTTGTGGTGGCAGAAAGATGAGTTGGGATGCATATGGTCATTTGGGGGTGTGCGCCTGTACCAGGGTGATGCCTGTGGGAGAGAAAAGACCCAACCATATTTGGAAGGAACAATAAAGGATGACTCTTCAGGAAAAGGTGTCCCTGGGCCCGGGTAATTAGGACAATGGTGCCATTGACAGAAGCAGGAGAATCAGGAATGTTGCTGGCTTGGGGACAGATGGCTAGATGTCCACTCCATCTGGATCTCTAGCTTAGTCTCTGGGAATTTCATGAAAGGGATGTGATGACAGAGTGTTCAATGACAGCTCAGCATGGCACAAAACACTGTATTTGACGATCAACCAAGCCAAAGTTTTCATTTGGAAAACCTGCTACTGTTTACCATTTCTTCTATCGTAGGGATGATCACTCTGAAGAAACTTTGGAAAGAAGACTCCTCATTAGTCTGATTTCCAAGAGAGACACTCACTCAGGACTCTGTGATAATACACTTGCCCACAGCCCCAGTGGAGAGGTGATTGTCCTTACATTCACAATAGAACCTGGGCTGCAAGGTGTCAGAGGTCAGGACAGTGGAGGGATTTTTTACCCAATCCCATGGCTTTAGTTTTTGTAGCCACCTTCAGTCCAATGGGTATTCACTTGCGCTAGGATAATTCCAAGTGCTAACCCCAAGGAAGACTCTCATAGGCTATTAGCTTAAGCAATTACCAGCCAAACAAAATAGCAAATTTCCCACGTATGGAATGATTTAGTGCAGCACGACTGGGATAAATAATGAAGGCGTTTGTTTATGCCTACTTACAACATTCCTCGTAGGCAAAAAGGGGAAGAAAACATCATTCTAAGCCTGAGAAGGCAGCCAGGGCAGGCTCATCAAAAATATGCATCTTCTTTTGTAGTTAAAGATTGTGAGTTTGCTCTGGTTCACCTCCCGGCCTGGGCTTCTCTGATATCCATGTAATTTAAATGAGAAAGTCATTCTAGGAATTCATCACATTTCAAAGAAGTGACCCTTTTTGGATGTTGAAAGGATCCCCAGTGTTTAGGTTCACTCCTAGGTGAGGTGGTGTCATAGAGCTCTTTCTATGTCATCCAGAGAGATAGACCTTGGAAAGTCTAAACAGAAGTTGTTTACCTTTTTGCTTGTTGTGCAAATGGGCCTCAGGTTTGGAGAGGAAACAAGTACATTTCAAGCTCAGTCTAAGTCAAAATTCACCTCTGCTGGGCTTCCCTGGTGGCGCAGTGGTTGGGAGTCCACCTGTCGACGCAGGGGACGCGGGTTCGTGCCCCGGTCCAGGAAGATCCCACATGCCGGGAAGCGGCTG
This sequence comes from Tursiops truncatus, assembly GCF_011762595.2. Classification (NCBI taxonomy): domain Eukaryota; kingdom Metazoa; phylum Chordata; class Mammalia; order Artiodactyla; family Delphinidae; genus Tursiops; species Tursiops truncatus. The sequence continues at coordinate 104,277,164 of NC_047034.1, read as the reverse complement.
GGCCCGTGAGCCATGGCCGCTGAGCCTGCGCGTCTGGAGCCTGTGCTCCGCAATGGGAGAGGACACAACAGTGAGAGGCCCGCATACCGCAAAAAAAAAAAAAAAAAAATTCACCTCTGCTGTCAGTCAAACTCTGAGGAAAACAAAAATAGGAAGTTTTTATTAATTCTTAGCGTGGCCTGACTTCCACTATGAACTTTGTGGCTAAGATATCCGTAGCATCCTACAAATTGAACCCAAGCTAATTGGGCTCAGATTCAAAGGACAACTCTGTTGAGGCACTCTGTTCTTCCTCCTGAGGAATTTGTACCTCTGAGTTCCCCCATTTACACCTTGAACCCCAGAAAGGAACTCCTGGTCCTCCTGGGAACAGAATCACTCAGGCAACTATGCTGGTCACAGTATCGTGTTTAAGGCTGCATCCTGACATGGATTTCCAACCCGTCCTGCACTTTATACATTTTGACCCTGTCCTAGAGCCACTACTTTCCTAACATCCCCACCTGCCCATACGGGGTGAAGTTTGTCGGGAAAAGTCTCACCAGAGTCATACACCAGACAACCCCATTAAAGAAGACCCCTTCTCCATTTAGGGTTTATCTTTCAATAACTGGCTTCTGTCTTTGTGGCACAGAGCTTTCTGTACATCTTCAACTGGTCAACTGGAAATGCTCTCTCTCCCTTTTACCTGCCAAATTAGGTTTGAAGAGAGGGTGCCTGGTTCCTGGATCCTAGGAAGGTGTTAAATATCTCCGCTGCTAGGAATCCAGCTAGAGACATTAACACCTACCTCCTGGCTCAAGAGTGGGTGTTAATGTTCTCGCTGCCAGGACATTTTCATCCGGGGCCTTTCCTCCAGCCAGCTCCCAGCCAGTGCCAGGGCCAGAGAAAGCAAGTCACCTAGCCTGGCCTGCAGTGATGAGCCTCAGTTGGTGAGAACTAAAACAACGATTCCATCTTTTTAATCACTTCTAAAGTACCTTGAAGAGGAAGACAGTTCCAAAGACTGAGAATATAAAGGTCACGGGAAACGTAACTTTTAATGTTTTAATCTGCACAGTATTTCTAATTTACCAAAGCAAGTTCACATAAAAATAACCCCAATTTTTTACTAATGGTTTACTTAACGTACCTTAATTCTTACCAAAGCCCAGAGAAGCAAGTATTGTAACTGTAATTTTACAGATGACTTCTCAGGGAAGAAAGGAAACCAGTGGGGACAGAGCTTGCTGATCCCTGCTTGGCTGCCAAGTTCTCGCCCTTGAATCACAGCTCCCTACTGGATTGCTAGCCCTGACCATGACCTTGTGAGAGTGGCAGGTAGGTGTTATTTTACACACCAGAAACTGGGGATATTTTGACTAATAACAAAAAGTTGAAGACTTCTGACATGAGCCAGAGTCCAGCTGAATCCCAGACTCATATACTTTCTACCAGACCATATTGCCGACGATCCCCCAACAGCACGGCACTAACAGTGCTTTCCCCAAGACGTCACCATTCATTTATTCTCTTAGACAACATACATTGACTGAATTCTTACCATGTGTCAAGTACTGCATTGCATGTGAAAGATTTAAAAAATAGAATCAGACAGAGACCTTGCCCTCAAGCTATCTACGTCCAATAGAAGGATAGGCAGGTACAAAGGCAACTCTAATACAGGTCAGAGAAACAATCGTCGCCATTTCAAAGGTTGAAATAATGGCAAATAAAGCTAGAAGGGGGTTGAGATTCATCATCCCCAAGGAGAATATGTGATTGTCTGAGTGTGTGGAAGGGACCTATTCACTAGGCTGATGTTTACACTCCAGCAACTCACTGAAAACCCTCGAAGATTTCTACAAAACTCCAAGATTTTTTTCCACAAAGAAAGAGAAGCCTGCAAATGGAATTTTGGTCAAACCAGTCATATTCTGGGTAGCCAAACAGTTGAGGAAGAAATGTTTCTTACTATAGAAGTAGTCTAGTTAAAAAATGGTAATGAAATGATAGAACCATCACCATTTTGCAATTCTCAATAAAATAATGGATTTAAACTATGAAGGTCAACAATGGCTAATATCACAAATAGAGAGACACAAAAAAAGAGGTAGACATTATGTGCCTACTGATAGAACACAATACCATCTATAAAGCAGTCTTGCCCAAAATCCAAATCTGAATTTAATTGAATTTTAGATCTAACAAGTGGCTCATAGGAAATACAGGGGACAGAGGAATATGGTAAATGGTACCACAAGGATGCAATTAGTAATGATGTCCAGTATATGGAAACTCTACAGGACAGATGAATGGGTTTCTATAACAAATAATTTACAAAGGGGAAAAAAAAGAACGGGAAGAGGAACCTATAGATTAAGAGACGTAATCACCAAGCGATACATGGACCTTCTCTTGATCCTGATTCAAACAAATGAAATGTAATAATAATAATAATGAACCAAAGGCAGAAAAAATTATAAGTAATCAGAGAAATCTGAACACTGACTTGATAGTTGATGGTGTTAGGGAATTGTTACATTTTTTTAGGTGTCATAATAGTATTGTGATTATATATTTTTTAAAGTGTCCTTATATTTTATTTTTTTTAAAATATTTATTTATTTATTTTTGGCTGCTCTGGGTCTTTGCTGCTGTGCGCGGGCTTTCTCTAGTTGCGGTGAGGGGGTGCTACTCTTCATTGTGGTGTGCGGGCTTCTCACTGCGGTAGCTTCTCTTGTTGCGGAGCACGGTCTCTAGGTGTACAGGCTTCAGTAGTTGCAGCACACGAGCTCAGCAGTTGTTGCACACGGGCTTAGTTGCTCCGGGGCATGCAGGATCTTCCCGGACCAGGACTCGAACCCGTGTCCCCTACATTGGCAGGCGGATTCTTAACCACTCTGCCACCAGGGAAGTCCCAGTCCTTGTATTTTAAAGATACATATTTTGCAAAAACTTAGACTGACTAGCCCATGAGTATGGTATAGTTAGGAATACTATGGGCTCTGAGCCCTTGGACATGATGCATACCTAAACGTCCTGCCAACTCTTGATCATTTGGATTATCTATTACACGGTCATTTAAAATCCCAATAAACCAAACAACCAAACTTTTAGCTTGCTTTTCTGCTATACTTCAGATTTTAAAATTTGAGGGAAAGGGAGGGGTTGGGGTGAAGTTTCATCTTTCTTATGATATTTTTTAACAATCATATGCAGCCTTTTAAATTTAATTGCATATGTGTAATTTCCAGTAAGCTAATAAAAGTAATAATTATTTTCTAAGAAGTGAATAAGACAAAACAGTTACCTGTTATGTGCTTCGGGAAAACTTGCTATTTGGGGGGAAATCATTTAAAATTATTTTTATAGTGAAAAATCCCTTCATAAAGTAGGGAGTTGAGTTTGAGTTTGCCTATTGTGTGGGTGTAGAATCTCCTGTATTGTATTTCCTTCAAGTGGGGCTTCTCAGGGACCAAGTCCATCCACGCCCTTCCCACCTGCTATCCCTCACTGGAAGACCAGAGGGTTCTTGAGACCACTCTCAATTCTTGCAGATAAATCCCTGGAGTGTTCGAATTGAAAACTTCCCAGTCTCTTCCATTTGCCCAGTGGCTCAAATACAGGCCCTGCCAGGGCTGGGTCTTTTAGAGAGGCCCCTTAATTTGGAATGAAACCCTCCCGGCCAACAGCAACTGGTCACAGGACAATAGAACTATAGTACTTCACCGCAATGCACTTTGCATCCTTGAGCACTCAAGGGGGTAAACTTAATGAGCACAAAATATTCATCTCTAATAAGAACATGCTGTCATAATCACCCTCCATGTGATAAATATCCTAGAGGTTTTCTCTTTGTTAGGTTAATGCTTTTCCACAAGATAATTTAACCAGTTCTCTAAAAAATAATCACACGTTATCAGGCCCAATATAGTAATATGGTGTGTTTTTTTTAATGTTTTGAATCTTGCCTTAAACAAATCCCATCCAAATAAATGCCCCCTTTTTTAGCTGGCACCAAAGCTTGTGTTGTTCATTGTAATCAAGCTCCCAGTCAGCTAACTCCTCATCTAACGGTATGTCTTCTGATTTCATCTGAGCAAAATTTATCATCCACAAGCAAAGACAGAAAATGTGTGAATGTCTAAAGCTTATGTAAATTAAGAGGCCATGCACGCTGGTCCTAAAAATAGTAGATAATTACAGGCATTTCTTCCCCATACAATAATTATAGGCCTCCTGTCATCTTTTCTATTCTGTATAAGGTCACAGTAGTATTATATAAAATTTACAGTATATTACAAGTTAAAAACACAATAATTAGCAACTGCGCATCTTCGGCACCGGTGATGAATGTTCACAGTAAAAGTTTAAAAAAAAGAGCATTATTTGTTTTATGTGGACAGTACACACTTAAATTTAATCATCAACTCCTGCTACCCAACAGGCAATATTCTCTCACTATTATAATGCTATTTGCCAAGTTCATAGTACACCCTTGGGCTGAATTCATCCTTAACGAACAGACAGGAAGCCAAATCTCTCACCGTCATCTCAACCAGGTGCACCATATTATTTTAAATTTAATAATTCTGTTGAACATATTGAATGATAATGAGCAAGCTTAGAGAAAGTGCCAAGGATTATTTTGACCATTATGATCAACCTCTGATTCAGGGGAAAAAAAATCCTCTCACTAAATAATGTGGGTGGTTCAGAGGTTTGCTTATTTAATACACGGTGTGGGATTGTTTTCCTCTTGCTTGTTTATATCATTCATCGGGGAGGAAAAACTACGGATATTATGCTTCGGTGGAAAAAAAGTTTTTAAACAAAAAGGAGGATTTATCCTTAGCTCTTAATTATCCATTCTAATGGGAACAAAGAGGCGCAGAAAATAAGAAGTGACAGAAAAGAACTATCATTTCTATGTTGCTTAAGGAAAAAGTCAGAGAAGCATACACTCTCACTTCAGCCTTTCCCAGTTCTGTTGTGCTGTCAAAAGTGGCTTAGAAGAATGAGGATTTAGCAAGAATGGGGCAAAAGCAGGTTCTAGAGGCCCAGAATCCCCTATCATAATACCCTCATTTAAAAAAACCTTCATGTCACTTGGTTTGCTCAGCTGTTTCACGTCTCTGACAATGAAGGCTCCTATCCCCACTTGCCACGCTGGGGTCCAAGATGGTCACCACAAACTGGAATGCTCACCTCTAGGGCTGTGCCCCCTCAGAAGCAGTTCGGTTCCAAAGGCAAGCACCGGGGGGAATTGAGGAGCAACCGTATTGCTTTGTGTAAGAACCCGATTGACTAAGTGATCATCTTAGCCATCCCCCTCCTGTTTCCACAGCTAGAGCAGAATAGTATGTACAGAGATTAAGGGCTCTGGAGCCAGACTTTCTTGGCTACTCTTCATTAGCACTATGAGCTTCAATGTAACCTTTTTATGCCTCAGTTTTCACCTCTATAAAATGGGAAAGCAATAGATGTAAGCATTAAAAGAATATATATATCTCCGGGCTATTGTAAATAGAGCTGCAATGAACATTTTGGTACATGACTCTTTTTTTTTTACATCTTTATTGGAGTACAATTGCCTCACAATGGTACGTTAGTTTCTGCTTTATAACAAAATGAATCAGTCATTGCCTACATCATCCTTTGAATCTCAAAGGTGTTCCTCACAGAAGCCTACAATTGTAGGTCCCCCTGTCACATGTTCCCTCTCTCCTCTGTCCCTCCTTCACAGCATCCTCACACTTCTTATTTAACTGTCCATTTTCCCCACATGTTTCCTTCAATGGTATATCATTACCACCCACCCCAGGATAGGCCTGGAACATAGCAGGTACTCAATAAATGGATTAATAAAATAATTCTGTCTATATCACTTTTTAGCTTTATAACCCTGAGCAACCTACTTAACCTCCTTGAGCTCCTGTTTCTTCATCTTTTAAAAATGCAAATGATAATACACACCTCACAATGCTGTTTAAGGATTAAATTAAATTTGGGTGCATAGCAAATGGTTAATAAATCTCTGGTAAGTAGGATATCCCAAGTCAAGGATCTCTCTAGATCTCAGGAGGTGAAAAAGAACCCTAGGAATCAGGTGCTTTATAAAAGAATCTACACTTCCAATAAAACTGGAGTGAGAGGGTAGTCTCTACTGTGAGAGGTTTCTTGAAAAGACCCCCAGGGACAACTATGCCATTCAAAGGAGCTGAAAGAATTTGTAAGCAAAACACCAGGTGAATACTTCAGGAGAAACTAATCGGTAAACTGTCATGCTTATGCTTTCCAAATAAATGGCAAGAATGACTAGTTCCTAGTTCTCTATGACATGGCCTTAAAATGTGAAGGCTGAATTTCAGCCCTGGGGAACCCTTACCGAATCTTCAAGTCACGGACAAACACACCACAGACTCTCCCCATGTATTCAATTATATGATTGATCTCCTGCCTCATACTGAGAACAGCATTAAGAAATGTATCTACACTGTCTTGTTACATTTAATCTTCAAACTCTATATAGTAGGTCTCATTATTTACAACTTACACGTGAGCAAACCAGGATTTAGTGCTGAAGTTCTCTCTGACTACAGCACTAAATCTTTCTCCATAGCATTTCTGATTTGTGATCAGATGTTTTGCTTCCTTATTCATTTATCATCCTCAAAAGATGGTAAGTTCCTTGAGGGCAGGCACCTTGTTTGTTTTGTACACTTTTTTGCAAGAGCCCAGATTAGTGCCTGTTGCATATTTGTCATTTGTTGTTCAATATTTATTTGTTGAATAAACGAGTGAATGCACGCGTAGATTTGATGGAGCAGAGAGGAGAATTTGGTGTTTGAAATATAACAATACGAAGTTAAACATTCAGAAAGACGCGGCTTTCAGTGTAGCCCACTTAGTACTTCAATATCTGGGAACTGATGGGAAATACGCCCGACAGCCCATTAAAGAGTTGGCGTTCAGTGTGTAAAGACCTGCTTTCCCTCAAGTCCTAAACGGCTGTTTGGTGTCTATAGAGCATGCGCTGTGGAGCCGCAGGGCCCTCATTTGTATTAGAAGTGAAAGGGAGGTCTAAACTGAACTTGGATGGGACAACTATGTTCTTTTCACTTAATGATATAACATTTTATCAGCCACATAAAAAATGAAATATACGTGTTCATTTGCTATTTGAGGAGCTTTTTCGACGTGTATGCAGGAGCTATGTCAGCCACTAACTGGTGATCCTTTTTTGACACCCTTTCCCAAGAGTATTGCATAGGTAAACACACTCTATTTGAACAAGACCAATGACAGCAAAATTGCTTGCTTGTCTCTAAGAAGACTCTAATAATGTGCACCAAGGGAGCAGCCCGTGGTCTGACCGAATTTTTTTTCCCCCAGTGTAAACCATAAAATCCATTTCAATAGCCAGAACAGAGCAGTTTAAAGAGCAACCCTAGTTAATTATATCCAAAGAGTAATAATAAAATCAACTATTAAATTTTAGAACTTCCTCTTTAAAGTATTAAATATTTGGCAACTGCAATGCAGTTAAATTTCTCTCACAACAATGCTTTCCCTTCCTTGGCCGGCCTATGAGAAGAATACTTACGTGAACTCTTTCAGCATGCTAGAAAGAGAATGTATTTTTTCCCCGTGAAGAAATATTTCCGATAAACCCTTTGTTTCTGCCAGATGTGGGTGGCTTGTTAAATAACCAAGAGCTCAATAGGCATAGTCACTTCGTAATAGGATATAACCGAGTCATGGGTCCTCTATAATAATTGACAGGGCATGACAAAAAAAATTGTTAAACCCAAGCCAAAAGGTCGTTTGAGCCCTAATCCAGTGTTTGGGGCCTTGACTCAGTTGTCTCAGCAGGTTTCAAGATTCAGGCATTTTCTGGCCTTTAAAACCTGGCCCTTGATAATGTCAGTCCACCCCAATGGGAAAGTCACTTGCTGCTCACTGAAGCACATGTCTGTACTAGGCTGGATGAAAGAACCTGGTTCTGTGGAAATCATTCAGGAAGCAGTGGCTTCGGCTCCCAGCACACAGTTTGATTAGGTAGCTAGGATTCTGTTCCCTTCGGTAACTTCACTCTCAGATGTAAGAGGGATTAAGTTGCCCCGTGGAAGAGAATTCAGAACTTGATTTGCGAGGCTGACGGCAGTGGTTGCTGACATTTGTCTACCCCTGTGCTATTTGTTTTGCTTCAGTGTCCCATTTGAAAAGCTGACTGTCTCTATGAATAACGTGGAGGGTGAGCGCTCCTTCCTAAAGAGACACTAGAATATGTAGGTCACGTCAAAGCCAGCCTTCTGGCTTCTTAGGAAACCTAGAGGAGAATGGAAAACTTACTCCTGTCTTTAAGGATAGAGATTCTATTCTGGGGACATCTTGTTGGACTGCTTTAGCAAATAGTTGTGCCTGTAAACTCTCTGGATGTGGGCCAGACTGAACTTACATCACAAAGAAGCCCACCTGGAAATAATGGAAGCGAACAGCAAACGAAAGCCTCCAAGACAAGGCGAAGCAGAAATGATGTCATGGGTAGGAGCCTCATGGTTACTGTGCATTTTTCTAGTGGGCCTCACTTGCCTGCCCCTCCAAGGCCAGATGCAAACAAATGTCAGAGCACACTCCTGGGAGAAACAAAGGCTGCCTTCTGCCCAACAGCCTCTGCAGGGGGAAGGATGCAGGTACCTGCTGCGCTCCCCCAGGCACTAGACATGTGGCTTGAGGGCATTTCCAGAGGCAGAGAGTGGAAGTGGATGGCCCTTTGGAGGGTTTCGCTCTGGGGCCAGATGTTCAGCTAGGCAATCTACAAAGGACTCATAGTTTTACTTATGCTCTTATTTTACAAAGAAAGTTAACTGCGATAATGCTATACCGGGAAAAGTTTTTGAAAAAAGGGAGAAGAAAAGGAATCTGGCCTTAAGCAGTCTCAGTCTAAATTCTCAAACATTTATTAAGAGCATATCAGATGCCTGGTATGAAGATATAATGACAAGATATAAGTGGTCATGATGATAAGATATCAATGGTGGAGAGATATTCATGCCCACAAATAAATGTCATTCAGTTGTGACTGGTACAATTACAGAGCTAGATACGGGGAGGGCAATTATAAGAAACTGGTACCTCAGTTTAGGAACTCATGAAAGCTTCATTGAGGAGGGAGTCATTTAAACTGACCTTGACAGGACATGTAGACGTTTACCAGGTGGACACATGATAGGGTAGAGAGTGTTCCAGGAAGGAACAACTCGGACAACATAGTGTAAACATCTCAGGTGGACATGGACCTAGAAGCAGTTCAGTCTGGTTGGATCGAGTCTGGGGGTGTGTGTCAATGTGCACCTGCACACGTGGGACTTTCTGTGAGATGCCAGATTGGGTAAGGAGAGGCTGTAGGAGTTGGATCACGAAGGACCTTGTATTCCAAGCTAAGTAGTTTGGACTTGATCCTGTAAGTAACATGGTGCCATGAAAGATTTTAAATAGATCAAACTGGGCTTTAGAAGGATTATTAGGAAAGCAGCATGCTGACAAATGGGCTGCAGGGACCACACCTGAATGAACAGACCAGTTGAGAAGCTATTCATTCATTCACCCGTATATTTACTGAGCACCAGCGATGTACCAGGCACCTTGCAGAGGCATCTGGAGAGAGCAGTTGTGATTATGCTGGTATTGGGGGTTAAGGTGAGAGATCTGGGAGCATGCACAGAACTTCTTGCATGAGCGGTAGGATGTGAAGAATGTAGTAGGCTTGGGTGATTTCTGTTCTCTTTCTATATTCTGTTTACATCCCCATCCGCCCTCATCCTCATCATATAACAAAAGTTGTTCTCAGGAAGTCCAGGAAACCCTAAGGTGTAGTGGGTTACTCCTCCCAGAAGCACCTGTCTTGAAGCAGTAATCAGAAGCCTTGAGTCACTGGAAGGCAGTCATGGTGATAAACCTCCAAGAACTGGGTAAGAAGGTGTTTTTTATCAGGCTCTCCTCCATGTTAGAGGGCATCTGCTCACCTCTCAGGACCTCCCTGGGTCCCAGGCAAAGCAGTGACTAACTAACTATGTTTGATGCCCCTTACTTCCTGGGCCCTGTCTCTCAGATCCCAGACTTCCTTGCTCTTGCCCAGTGTGCACACACGCACATGAACACACGCACGCGCACGCACACACAGTAGTCATGCAGGGGCCTTATCCCAAGAAAACTTTTTTTCCATCACAAGATTAAATATCTCTGCTGGGAAGGGCAATTTGCTTCATGAAGGCAGTTCCAGATACCTTTCAATTGTCTCATCATAGAGGTAGACGCATGTCACTCCCTGAGATGGCAAGCGGCTCTTCCTGGAGTGAAAGTTCTCTCAGGATTTGAAGATTCCCTCCTCTCTACCTTAAAGATCTCTGCCTGTCATCTCCCTCTCTTCTCCTTGCCACCAGTCTCTCAGCCCCTCCTGAGTCTAAGCCCTTTCTTCACCTGTGCTCGCCTAGAGATACTGGCATTTATACCTTCTCGAACTGCTTTTAAAATTTTTCTCTCGTTTACTTTCTCTTTATTTTTATTTTGTTTTCCCTTTTTAAATTTTCTCTCTTGCTTTGATGTTCCACTTCTCCCTCTCCTTCTATCTGCAAACTCATTTTTGTTACCCTTCCCTTCCTTTCAAACCTGACATCCCCTCAAGTTCTCATCAAGTCAACAGTGTTCTGTTCCTTACCTCGCTACCCTCTACAGCATCTCCATGCAATCTTGATCCTACCCAACTACTATCCTCCCTACCCCCAGCTCTCCTGAAACTGCTTCTTTCAAGTCTGCTGCTGATTTTCCTCTTGCCGGATTCAACTACAGTTCCAGTGGTCTCTCAGAAGGCATTTTAAGACATTGGGAATTTGCCATCTTACCAGATGGGTCATATTTGTAAAGTACTTAATGGCTCTGTGCCCGTTTTGTCATCTACAAAATGGGTGTGATAATGGTCCTGAATCTACCTATAACACTGGATTGAGAGGAGATGTAAATGGGCTTTGTATACTATAAACTACGCTTCAACTATCAGTCATTATTACTGCCACGCTTGCCCTTTCTGGTAACTGGCTCTGCTGACCACTCAGTCCTTCTTGAAGTTCTCCCAGCCTGAGCTTCCACAGCACAATTCTGGGCTTCCTGACTCTGGTGCTCCTTCTCTGACTCCTTTGTCTCTTTCCAAACGGGCTATTAACAGTAGGAATCCCACCAAATTTTGTCCCCAGCCTGTCTTCCTCTGCATTCTCATCCTATACTATAACTTCAGCTGTCCCTCGCATACAGATCTTCAACTCCAGCCTAACTAACACCTCTCTAGAAGTCTTGACTTGAACTTTGATCTATATCAACCCCAAATGACAAAAACTGAACCCATTTTCTTACTTCCTAAGACTGAGATGGCTTCTTTGCTTCTCTATGTCTCTTGAAGGTACCATCATGCTTCTGCGTATATATCTTCCAAGATTGGAGACCAAACATTTTACGTCCGCTGGGTTTCTTCTGAGTTGAGGCAGTGAAATAGCCTACACCCATGTGTCAGTTATCTATTGCTGTGTATTGAATGACTCCAAAACGTAAGGTTTAATTCAATAACTATTTAGTTCAATTCTGTGCATCGTTCTGCTGGTCTCAACTGGACTCACATGTGTGTCTGTAATCAGCTGCTGTCAGCTAAGCCATTTGACTACTGGGGTTGGCTGACTCTGGGCTGGGGAAAGAGAGATACTAGACCACATGTCGGTCACAATCTAGCTGGCTAGCCTGGGCTCATTCACAGGGCTGCTCAGGTTTCCAAGAGCCGCCAGAGAGCAAGCTCTGGTACCCAAGCATTTTTTAAGTCTGTGTCTGTTACATGTTTGCTACTGTCTCATTGGGCAAAGCATATCACACAGTTAAGCTCAGAATCAACAACCACAATCAGTCAACTTGGGCATCTAATGCACACAAGTTTCAATTTCTTTGGCATGGACTCTCCTCTCCATGGAAAAATCCCCTACATAGAGAATTCACCAGGAAGCTCCGTTAAAGGTCTCTAATGAATGCTAATCCAGCCCGTGCGCACTCAGCCCTTTCTGAAATGTTTGCTGGAGAAGGAGTATCACTGCTTGCTAGATGTTCTAATTGTCATGAAATACTAAAAGACACTTCCTGGCATTCCCTCATTGCATGTTATAAAATCCTAATACCCCACAAGCTAGACACAAAACCTGAGGGACTACAGTCAGGCCTCTCATCAGGGTAATCTTTCTCCAAACAGGAAGGCTCAACACAGGGCTGAACCAAACCCAAAGTGGGCAAAGAGCCCCAGGGTTACTTCAGAAGTCATGTAGACCTGACTAGCCAAGGCCCAGGCCAAGCCACACCTCACAGTTAAGTTACATGTATATTGTTTTGTTCTGTGTTCCCCGGAGGGTCGCACCGTGTAAAGGCTGGGGGAAGAGGATGGCGGGCAAGGTTTGCCTTGCACACAAGGAGAACAGGATACGGTTCCTGACCTAAGACATCTCATCAGTGTGATGCCATGGAAAGCTGCCATGGGCCTTCAGACATGAGAATGCTCTTGGTAGGCCAAAGTTGTCAATGTAGGCCTCAGGGGAAATGCAGGACTTGAGCTGTCTTGAAAGAAGAGGAGAGAGGATTTCAGGTAGAGACAAGAGCGTAAAAGGAAAGATAAGAGTGGTGAAGAACAGTAAGCCCTGCTTGCCTGGAATAAAAGGCACCACTGGCAAGGGAGGGCAGGGGACAGGCTGGATAAATAATATGGACCAGATTTAGATGCTATGACTGCCTTCATGAAAGTCAGTTTAACGAGGAATCTTCTTACGATCTTGACAAGAGAGAAAATGAGGAAAGTGCTCTGTGAGGAAGATTAAGTTGGTGACAGTGAATTACAGGACATTGAATTATAGGAGAAAGAAATGAAAGAAGAGATATTAGGAGACTATTAGAGCAATCTAGGAGTAGACCAGAAACATGAGGACAGAGACCAGAAAGAAGAAAGGGCACAGCCCAGAGAAATTATAGAAGAAAGATTCGAACATCCACTTCATATTAAGCTACATACATCCCAGAGTTCAATTCAGGGGCAAACTGTCCATTCCTTGTGGACGGTGGAACAACTTGCCAAGAGGGCTAATTACAGCAGTATAAAAAACCAAGACAGATAAAGAATTTGGAGGATTGTTTCTTAATTTCACTATTTGGGAGAAAATTCTTCATCTCTCCCTTGCTGCATGTATAAATATAGCCCAAAGATTATCATGGGGTCAAGATGAAAATGCAACTATTTTTTTTGGCTGCATCAGGTCTTAGTTGCGGCAGGCGGGATCTTCATTGAGGCATGCGGGATCTTTCGTTGCGGTGTGCAGGCTTCTCTCTGGTTGTGGTGTGTGGGTTTTCTCTTCTCTAGTTGTGGCGCACAGGTTCCAGAGCGCGTGGGCTCTGTAGTTTGCGGCACGCAGGCTCTCTAGTTGAGGCGCGTGAGCTCAGTAGTTGTGGTGTGACGGCTCAGTTGCCCCGCGGCATGTGGGATCTTAGTTCCCTGAGCAGGGATTGAACCCGCATCCCCTGCATTGGGAGGCAGATTCTTTACCACTGGACCACCAGGGAAGTTCTGAAAATGTAACATTTTTGACACTTAATCTTATAGTCAATCAAGATATGGTGCTAGGTTATGTGTTCATTCTCAGCCTAACAGGTATAATTACCAACCTTTATGTCATTCAATGCTCATGACAACCCTGTAAAGTTAGTATTATTTCCATTTTGCAATCAAAGGAACTCAGGAAGGTTAATCATCTTCCTAAGATCACTCATTTAGTAAAAGAGCAGAAATTTGAATTCAGGTCTTGCGACTTCAAAGTCCATGCTCTTCCCCCCACATCACTGAATCTTCAGTCCAACACGGCAAAGCAGAGGTTTGTTCTCTTTAAAGAATCGGAATTTTAAGATATAGGCTGATGAGTCTTGACATTTCCTTAATGTAACCATTAAGTCTTTATTTAAGAGGGAACAACTTGCAATTTTCTTCCACTGGTGGGCTAGACAGACAATAAAAATGATAGCAAAGGTTATTAAAATTTATATGGAGACTAACACAGATTGGAATAACTACAAAGTGAATTCTTCAAGCAGCAATAGAAAGGTGGTGAAATAGCACAATATGAAAGAAAACTCTCCTTCAGCTTCAGATGCCTAAATGTGCCGTCACAAGACTGCTCAATTCTCAAATGCCAGTATTTTCTGATTCCTCTAGAACCTAGTCTTAACGCAAAATATCAGTCAGCGGGACAGTAGGTGTCCCAAAATGTCTTAATTCAGAGAATTAGTGTTAACTGAGCCAGATTAGCTCCATTTATCTCTAATTAATTACCTTTATCTAATTAGACACTGTTTCTGGTAGACATGGAGTCAAGTAGACTAGATTATTAGTGTAGTCATTGTGCCTTTACAAAATCCTGAAATTAATGAAACGTGCAAAAGAATCTGCAGTTCTAATTGCACAGGTGTTGCCTTATGGCAAAGCTTTATCATCTGATTACACCAAGGGGTTATTAGTGACTTTTTATATAGAGGATGAGCCTATAAAATGTACCTTAGCAACAGCTCATTAGTTTAGGGTTGTTACTGTATTATTTATTACATTCAGCCTTCCCCATTATCTAGATTGATTCATGGACCTATATGTTTTTCCTCTCCTCTGTGCAGAAAAAAAATATTAAATAAAATAGAATAAACCATCATTATGAAGCCAGATGCGATATGGAAAAATGCAAAATGTCTTCATCAGCTACAGTTTGACTCTTTAAGACAGAAAGCTCTAAAGTTAGGTGAGATCAGAATCAAATTTATGGGGTTTTCTTTCTATGGAAAAAGAACCAAGTTAAATTACTGAGGATTATGGAATGATTCATATATGTGATCAAAAGAACCATGTGGCTGTCCTAACGTCTTCACATAAGTGAACTGGCATACCAAGGTATTTGAAAGAAAAAAGCAAAATGTTTCTTACACTAAAATATATTTATATTTATTAATTTTCACTTCACATCTTTCCAAAATGAGTTGGAGACATCTCTATGTATGTTTACCCACAACATTTATCAAAATCCATCTCTTCTTTTACTTTCTGCTTTTTTTTTCCCTTAAGAATAATTTGTTACCAGATGGGGAAAACTAACAAATTACACAATCTAGCTTCATTGAAAAAGCAAGATTTCAATGCCTGCTTACAAAAATGAAAAGTGCTTTTTCTTGGCAAGGTTAGGTGTCTGCAAAAGACTAAAACACCTCAACCTTTGTATTTTCTATTTTTTTAACTCATAATCATATGAATAAGCAGTTTTTCACAATCATAGAATAATTAAACAGCTAGAAGTAAATCCAAACACAATCCTATTCCAATATACAAACATGTTTATTGACAAAGCAGTAATTCCTTTAAATAATTTGTCAACATAAGTATGTCAAATGGGTTTTAAAATCATTTCTCTCTCTGTTCCCCAACAAAAATTACTCTACTGGTATGAGCTATATATTGCTGTTCACTTGCTGCTGAACCTTAACTAGTGAGATGATAATGGGTAACTGTTATATAGCACATGACAACTAATTTGAGTGGTAATAATGAATGTTTAATGATCCTCCTTTCAAGCATGAACATAAAACTTTTCATGTATACCTTACCAAAATTATAACCATTAATCTAAAAATTATAGTTGCAACTGAAATAATAGCCAGGAATTATAGATTAAAGCCAAGTCAGAATATTGTGTAAATATTCCATATGAACACAAATACAGGGGGCACATAGGAAGCACCAGCTTCCTGTTTTCATTCAATCCAAATCCTTGTTTTGAAATTTATGAAAGTTGTGTGATTAGAAGATATCTGAATCCAGATATTAAAAGGCTATTATTTCTATGTGTCCCCCACCACTGTAAAGCAGTTATACTCCAATAAAGATGCTAAAAAAAAAAATGTGTCCCCTATATGGGTAATATTTTTAGAATACTCTATTTAGATCAAGGAAAGAGTGAACATAAAATTTATCAGAATTGCAGAATTTTTATATCTTAAATTTCATTTTTTTATATATAGATAATTTTCCAATTGTGTCCCTCTACCAGACTATAAATGTGACGTTGGGAAAAGGAAGAAAGAGATCTGAAAAATGAATAAAGTGTTTTAAAATGGTCTTTTTACACTGATGGAAAATATTTTTGGTTTAATTTCCAAGTTATATCATTCCTGGTATTCAATTAAGAACCTCATTTCATATGGCTGCGATGTGGCAGAGAAACACCTCTGCCTCCTTTCCAGTTGGGTTTGCTTTCCTTGTTACAGGGTAGTTGAAAACCAGTGCCACCGCAGTCACAAAGATGCAATTTTACATCAAATCCCAGGGCTCTATATTATTTTTTAATTGTTTTAAAAGACACATTGTGCTTATAAAATTCAAGAGGGAAAAAGCCCCTAATAACATAAAAAAGAGTAGCCAGTAAAATCTGCAGTTTTTCCCACTTATGACCCTCTCTGTCAGAAATTAATGTCCAGCTGAATGGTGCATAATACCGGCACCAGCTCATCAATATGATTCTGCCTCTTTAAAACTCCAGCTTACAGGCCAAGGTGGCATGTGTTGGGTCACATTCTCCAGCTGTGCACATACTCACTGAACACATTTCTAACTGAGCAGGCATCCTTGACTAAAGCCAAGGCAAGATCAAATGAGAAAAGGAATTCCAAACGTCCTTTGTAAACTATAAAGTGCTTCAGAAATATAAGATGGCAACATTCTTAGGTAATACTACAGAAGGATACTGAACCCCTGATGAAGCTTCATTTGTTCACCTCAATAGCCCTGCTGTTGCCCCTATACAGACATGGCATTTAGTCAATAAAGTCTTTGCCTCTCCTGGGTTCTTTCTGGCCTTCCATTCTAGGTTTCTTCTGATGGGGAAGAATTCCTATTAAAGCAGGCACACCAATTAATTACATTTTACCAGGCTTATTTTGTTATGCAAATATACATAGGTACTACATACAGTATGTTAAAGAACATGTTAAGAAATATCAGGAGGATACGGGGGTGGGGAAGGGTAAGCTGGGACGAAGTGAGAGTGGCATGGACATATATACACTACCAAACGTAAAATACATAGCTAGTGGGAAGCAGCCACACAGCACAAGGAGATCAGCTCCGTGCTTTGCGACCACCTAGCAGGGTGGGATAGGGAGGGTGGGAGGGAGACGCAAGAGGGAGGAGATATGGGGATATATGTATATGTACAGCTGATTCACTTTGTTATACAGCAGAAGCTAACACACCATTGTAAAGCAATTATACTCCAATAAAGATGTTAAAAAAAAAAAAAAAGAAATATCAGGAAGTTTATGTATCTTCTTCATTTACCCTGTGTTTTATGGCCTTGTTTATCACCTCCTTGTACCAGCTCACCAAACTTCCCCGGAGGAGCAGCAGACCAAATTCCTTAGCACCCAGTGGCTCTGAGCAAATACAGAACACAGTAGCAAGATGCAAAAGTAATGAGACAGGGCTTCCCTGGTGGCGCAGTGGTTGAGAGTCTGCCTGCTGATGCAGGGGACACGGGTTCGTGCCCCGCTCCGGGAAGATCCCACATGCTGCGGAGCGGCTGGGCCCGTGAGCCATGGCCGCTGAGCCTGCGCGTCTGGAGCCTGTGCTCCGCAACGGGAGAGGCCACAACAGTGAGAGGCCTGCGTACCGCAAAAAAAAAAAAAGTAATGAGACAGACCGAAGGCACACATCAGGGGGACAA